>NC_056728.1:1227352982-1227652982 GCF_019279795.1 Protopterus annectens | reverse complement strand
GGAACTTTTAAACTTATTTTATGAACTGTAATAATAAGTGAATGTGTAAAGACACATGTTCATCTAACCAGGCCTTGTACACTTTTGAACACCATCTTGAGTACTTACTCATGAATGTCCTGGGAACCACAGTAGAGTCCACAGAATTCCCCAGCAATCCTCAGAAGGCTGCAGGTATGTGGGTTAATTGTGTGTACCTTGTGTTTTTGCTGTAGGTTGGCATGATTCTTAAAATGCCTTCATATTTACTTATCACGAGTAATAAAAATAATAAATAAAAATAAATATTTTCATACCGAATCGGTCGAGACCCGGGTTAACAACGACCGCCACCAGTATTGTTAGCCAACAGGGTGCTGGCAGAAATTGGGCTACTGCTGGCCGAAAGAGGAGAAGAGACAGAAGACATGGCCGAAGGCAGGAAGAGAGGAGAAAGGCTAGGACTGTGGTAGTGAGGGTCGGAACTTTTAATGTTGGCAGTATGACTGGTATAGGCAGAGAGCTAGCTGATATGATGGACAGAAGGAAGGTTGGTATATTGTGTGTGCAAGAGACCAGATGGAAGGGGAGTATGGCTAGGTGTATTGGAGGTTGGTTCAAATTGTTTTATCATGGTGTGGATGGGAGGAGAAATGGCATAGGAGTTATTCTGAAGGAACAGTATGTTAAGAGTGTTTTGGAGGTGAAAAGAGTGTTGGATAGAGTGATGTTTATGAAGCTGGAAATTGATGGTGTAATGATGAATGTTGTTAGTGCATATGCTCCACAAGTTGGGTGTGCAATGGATGAGAAAGAAAAATTTTGGAGTGAATTGGATGAAGTGGTGATGACTGTACCCAAGGGTGAGAGAGTGGTGATTGGAGCAGATTTCAATGGGCATGTTGGTGAAGGGAACAGAGAGGATGAGGAAGTGATGGGTAGGTATGGTGTTAAACAAAGGAATGCAGAAGGTCAGATGGTAGTGGATTTTGCGAAAAGGATGGACATGGCTGTGGTGGAGCCAGGAGGGAGGAGCATAGGGTGACATACAAGAGTGGAGGAAGATGCACACAGGTGGATTATATCTTATGTAGGAGGGCCAGTTTGAAGGAGATTGGAGACTGTAAAGTGGTGACCGTAGAAAGTGTAGTTAGGCGGCAGCATAAGATGGTGGTTTGTAGGATGACGTTGGTGATCAAGAAGAGGAGGAGGAGTATGAGGGCAGCACCAAGGATCAAATGGTGGAAATTGAAAAAGGGTAATTGTGAGGTGGAGTTCAGGGATGAGTTAAGACAGGCGCTGGGTGGCAGTGAAGAGTTACCAAATAGCTGGGTAACTACAGCAGAGCTAGTAAGGGAGATGGCTAGAAAGGTGCTTGGTATCACATCTGGACAGAGGAAGGATGACAAGGAGACATGGTGGTGGAATGAGGAAGTACAGGAGAGTATACAGAGAAAGAGGTTGGCAAAGAAGAAGTGGGATTGTCAGAGAGATGAAGAAAGTAGACAGGAGTATAAGGAGATGAGGTGCATGGCACAGAGAGGTGGTGAAGGCTAAGGATAAGGCATGTGAAGACTTGTATGAAAGGTTGGACACTAAGGAGGGAGAAAAGGACCTGTACCGATTGGCTAGACAGAGGGACCGAGCTAGGAAAGATGTTCAGCAGGTAAAGGTGATAAAGGATAATGAGGGGAAACATACTCACAAGTGAGGAGAGTGTGTTGAGGAGATGGAAAGAGCACTTTGAGGGTTGATGAATGAAGAGAATGAGAGGGAGAGAAGGTTGGATGATGTAGGGATAGTTAATCATGAAGTACAATGGATTAGCAAGGAGGAAGTAAGGATAGCTATGAAGAGAATGAAGAATGGAAAGGCTGTTGGCCCAGATGACATACCTGTAGAAGCATGGAGGTGTTTAGGTGAAATGGCAGTGGAATTTTTAACCAGATTGTTTAATGAAATCTTGGAAAGTGAGAGGATGCCTGAGGAATGGAGAAAAAGTGTTTTGGTACCGATTTTTAAAAATAAGGGTGATGTGCAGAGCTGTAGTAACTACAGAGGGATTAAATTGATCAGTCACAGCATGAAGTTATGGGAAAGAGTAGTGGAAGCAAGGTTAAGAAGGGACGTGATGATTAGTGATCAGCAGTATGGTTTCATGGTGGGAAAGAGCACTACAGATGCGATGTTTGCTCTGAGAGTGTTGATGGAGAAGTACAGAGAATGTCAGAAGGCATTGCATTGTGTTTTTGTAGACTTAGAGAAAGACAGGGTGCCTAGAGAGGAGTTTTGGTATTGTATGAGGAAGTCAGGAGTGTCAGAGAAGTATGTAAGAATGGTACAGGATATGTACGAGGGTAGTGTGACAGCAGTGAGATCTGTGGTCGGAGTGACGGATGCATTTAAGGTGGAGGTGGGGTTACATCAAGGATCAGCTCTGAACCCTTTCTTATTTGCAATGGTGATGGACAGGTTGACAGACAAGATCAGATAGGAGTCCTCGTGGACTATGATGTTTGCAGATGACATTGTGATCTCTAGTAAGAGTAGGGAACAGGTGGAGGAGACCTTGGAGAGGTGGAGATATGCTCTAGAGGGAAGAGGAATGAAGATCAGGAGGACAAAGACAGAATATATGTGTGTGAATGAGAGGGAGGATAGAGGAATGGTGAGGATGCAAGGAGTAGAGGTGGCGAAGGTGGATGAGTTTAAATATTTGGGGTCAATAGTTCAGAGTAACGGTGAGTGTGGAAGAGAGGTGAAGAAGAGAGTACAGGCAGGATGGAGTGGGTGTAGAAGAGAGTCAGGAGTGATTTGTGACAGACGAGTACCTGTAAGAGTGAAAGGGAAGGTCTACAAGAGGGTAGTGAGACCAGCTATGTTATATGGGTTTGAGACAGTGGCATTGACAAAAAGGCAGGAGTTTGAGCTGGATGTGGCAGAATTAAAGATGTTAAGATTTGCACTGGGTGTGACGAGGGTAGACAGGATTAGGAATAAGTATATTAGAGGGTCAGCCCAGGTTGGAAGGTTTGGAGACAAAGCCAGAGAGGCACGATTACGTTGGTATGGACATGTGCTGAGGAGGGATGCTGAGTATATTGGGAAAAGGATGCTAAGGATGAAGCTACCAGTTAACAGGAAAAGAGGAAGGCCTAAGATAAGGTTTATGGATGTGGTGAGAGAGGACATGCAGGTGGTTGGTGTGACAGAGCAAGATGCAGAGGACAGGAAGAAAGGGAAACAGGTGATCCGCTGTGGCGACCCCTAACAGGAACAGCCGAAAGAAGATGATGATTTACTTATCATGAGTAATCTGCACTTACTGTATTTGCATATAAATGTAGCAACACTCTTCGTGGATAACCACTACAAATGTGCAAAAACCTGGGATTATGAATAGTAACCTAAATCTTTTTCCAGTGCATTGGAGTTATTGATATTTGAGCAGTTTCTGCCTTTGCATGAAGAAAATTCACAGGTAAATTCACAGCGTGTTACTCAAGACTACAGCATAAGTAGAACCTACACTAAAAGCATATTCTGGGCTGTTTTCAAACACATTTTAGGGCCATGCATAGATGTGCACATTCTTTAATTCACCTTCCTGATTGTACTAAATTATATTCCTTGTATAATGCAGCACCAGTTGTTAGATTGTGTTTTAAATTTGTAGTTTTAAACAGTCTTCTAGTAAGCAATGAAACAAAATGTATGAACCAATAACAAAACTACCCATTTCATAAAATTTCAACCATAAAAGGCCACTCAAACTTCAGTTATTACAATCCACCAATATCAGTAAATATGCAAAACCTCTGCAGAAGTCAGTCATCTAAATAATTCCACATTAAAGGGATCTGTAACTAATGAAGAGGCTGCTGCTAGTAAACAACTTTATTTCATTGTTTCATCTACAAATAAAGTGCCTGTTGCACTTGAAAAATGATAAGCTAGTAATATTGCAATAGGGAATGGATGGTAAACTGGTAACAGGTTCATAGTTACTAGATACCTCCTCCAAAGGAGAACATTCACAGAACTGCAGTATCCACTCCCCTTAAAGTTCAGCACAGTACAAACTATCCATTTGCATACTGTGGGAGTAGAACTCACAACCTTCTGCATTACAGGTAAGGCTACTACCAGTTGTGCTCCTAACAGTGCAACAGACTCCAAATAAGCAGCACTAAAGTTCTCTTCCCCTGAAACTCAAAGCAAATGTTTTTATTTATTTAACATTTGTTTACCAGGAAAGTCCAACTTGGAACAAAGCCAATTTTCAGCAGAGGCTCAGGGAGAAATACTCTAGATGCATGTCTTTGTAACATGGGGGAAAACCCACACAAACACAGGCAAGACATACAGACTTCACACAAAAGGCACCCCAGCCAAGAATCAAACCAAAAACATCTCACTGTGAGGCACCAACACTACCACTGCATCATGCACTCCACACAATTAAACTTAATTTCACAGCAGAAGAAATCTGGAAAAAGCCAACATTTATCTGTGTGCGTGTGGTGGTGGGGGGGGGGGCAAAGGCCCAAAACCAGGGACACATTTTAAATATTGCTTGTATAATCTTAAAACGTTGCTAAAATAGTGTTTTGTGTTACCAAAAAAGATAGGAAGACTGAAACTTAAATGGCTATCATTATTTAGTGAATTCCATTGTCACTGATTTGCCAGAAAACCACAAATTGTAAGAGGAACAGACCAAACTCCCTAGATCACAAGTCGTGGTGTGGGTAGAGCATGCAGGCTCCTGTAGCTATGGTATAGGGTTTGAGCCTGAGTAATTGTCACTACCAGTCATAAGTAACTGGGCCATTTTACACACACACACACACACACACACACACACACACACACACACACACACACACACACACACTCCTGCAAACTGAGCATTCTTGCAGAGCATAATAAGAATCTCACAAACGGAGCATAAACAAAACTCTCACAGTGCCTTTCCTGCCAAATGGAGCATAAACAAAACTCTCACAGTGCTTTTCCTGCCAAACAAAAATGGACACACACATTCCTGCAAACCGAGCCACAGCATAATAATCTTGCCTTACTGTGGACCTTCACAAAATCTTTGGAGCAAAAATGGAGCCTTTCTTACCAGCATAAAAGAGCACAGCCTTGTTATTTCTGTGCACTTCTGAATTTAAGTTAGCATGCAGGTCTGACTATAGGTCTTGCAGCTGTAAAAGTGAGGGGTGCTCCCTCCCCCTCACTCTATGTTTCCAGTGCCTATGGCTCCCCAAACTAGCTGTAAGTATGAATAAAACCTTAAAATTTAAAAAAGAAATGTCAAGTAAAAAAGCCGTTTTTCATATATATATATATATATATATATATATATATATATATAAATAACCAGTTCGACTCTCAGCTAGAGCGTCTTCTGCGTGGAGAGATGCATGAATGGGCGTACCTTCGTTGAAGGTTGTGTGTTAGGGATGGCAACTCAACACGTAAAAATCAACTGCCAATCATTAGCGGACCGGAGTTTCCGCTGTGGCAAGGGTGACCCCTAACCAGGAAAAGCTGAAACACACAACAACAACATATATATGTATGTATATATATATATATATATATATATATATATATATATATATATATATATACATATATATATATATATATATATATATACATATATATATATATGTATATAAACTGCAAGAATGTTTATAGGCAAAGATAATAGAAGGGCTATATTGCTTTCAGTACAGTATTGCAGTTAAATCCATATCAGGCAGTAATTCATTTCTTATATTAAACCAGCATACCTTATTAGTATCATCATACTGGAAATGTAAAAATCACCAAGACTTGATAGCAATACGCTTATTGTTCCAATGTATGCTTAAGCATTTTCCATACATTTTGTTTTAGTTCAATAAAAATTTGCTAAATATAAAATTCACTTCTAATAAAAATTTAAATAATGTGTAACATTATGTGACAATTCATTGTCTGCATTTCTTCTTCATCTACGTAAACTAATGTCTTTCAGCTTTTCCTGGTTAGGGGTTGCCACAGAAGAACTCCAGTCCGCTAATGATTGGCAGTAGATTTTTACAGTGCCAAGGTGCCATCCCAATGCCCAACTTTCAAAGAAGGAACACACATTCACACGCATACCTACCTGCATGTCTTTAAACATCATTCATCCAAAGGGAGGACATTCAGACTTCACACAGAAGGCACTCCAGCCAAGAATTGAACCAGAGAATCTCTTGCTGTGAGGCAACAATGCTAACTGCTGCACCACCGTGGCCTATCTTTCTTTGTCTACCTCATCCCTACAATTCCCCTTTTGTTATTTTAATTATGCATTATTTTGTCTTTCTTTATCCCCCCCCCCCCATTTCTGTTAATTTTTCTACAGGTAGAGAATCCTTGGGAGCAGCCCAGCTACATGCCTCCCAGGATAAGGAACATTCATCCTCTGCTCAGCCATTGATGTCCTCACAGGTTCAAGGTGGAAGCACCAGTCTTGTAGGCATCCTGGCATGTGGCAGCATGGCAACAAACCTTACTCACCATGGGCTTTGGGACTTGGTTGAGGATGTGGTGGAGCAGGAAATGGAAGATGTCTTCAGCCAGCCCACTATACTCTTCAGTAGGTGTAAAACCCACTTCCCTGGTTGACACTGACCAATGTACCACCACAGGCCCCTGCCCCCTTAAAAGTGGGGTCGTCCACTGCAACGCCATCAAGCAGAGGAAAAGTATGAGGTCTTGTCATCTGGGGTTGTTGTTGAGCTGGATTCCTCTTCCACACCCTCCTTCCCTCTCTCTTATACCTTCTTAGTTACTACCCACCTACACAACCCTCTTATATAAAAAATATTTGAAAAATAGGGGTTCTATCCCCCAACAAAAACATAGTACTCCTCCTGTCCCACCTCTTCTAGCACAACCTTTTGGATGTTTTTCTTCTGTATTTCTCTTTTTGTTATATCTTCGTTTTTTCAATCACTCCTATCTCCCCTTTTCCATTCTCTAAAGCAATAAACAGGATGTCCACATAAGGACACCCTTATGCAGAATATAGCAAATCTCTTATTTTTTTAAATATTATTTTTTTTAAATATTAATAATAAAAGTTGTGCTGTCTACCACTTGTCTTAAGTATTTTAAATGTGACTGCACATGGCCGCATTCATCTGCAATCTCCAAGTATCTACAAAATTAAACAAAGCCTAAGGTTTTCATGTAGTCTTTTGCACACACTTATGGATTACTTTCAGGCATCTTCTCTTTTGCCATAGCTGGGCATGATTCTTAAAATGCCTTTGCATTTACTTAGCTCTAATACTCTGCACTTCCTGTATTTGCATATACATGTAGCAACACTCTTTGTGGATCACCACTACACAAAGGTGAAAGCCAGGAGCTATGAATACTACCCTAATTTTTTTCCAGTGCAATGGAGTTATTAAGATTGGTATTGTGAAAAAAGGTGTTATTAAAGGAATCACATTGAGTCACTGAATTCTTTTTCGCTGAATGCTATTCATCAGAAAGCAAATTTCAACAAATACAATATATCTTTATATATATATATATATATATATATATATATATATATATTTTTTTTTTTTTTGGCAAGGGGTTAAGCACCTCAGACCCAACACACGCATATACCTATGTGTGTGTGTGTGTGTGTGTGTATATATATATATATATATATATATATATATATATATATATATATATATATATATAGGTCTACTTGAAAACACCGACACGCCAAAACACCGACGACGAGAACACAGAGACCGGAAGATAGACAACTGAGATGACCAACAGTTTAAAAGCCCGATGCTAAGAACACCGAATTGTTAAGGTAAGTGTACGATAGTGACAGACTTTAGGGTTAGGGGCGGGTTAAGTGAGTTAGGGTTAGGGCACGGGTAAGGTAAGTGTGCGATAGTGACAGACTTTAGGATTAGGGGCGGGTTAAGTGAGTTAGGGTTAGGGTGCGGGTTAGGCAAGTGTGCGATAGTGATGGACCTTAGGATTAGGGTTTGGGTTAAGGTTAGTGCATAGATAGTTGTGTATGTAAGGTTTAGTGTAGGTTTGTAAGGTTTTTGTTGTGCTTGTGTTGTGTGTGTGTTTTTCGGAAAAGATATTTGTTTTGTTTTGTTGATTGCCGGGATTGTGGTTTGTCAGGCATGTGAAGTTTTGTGCTTTTAAACTGTCGGTTATCTCAGTTGTCGATCTTCCGGTCTCGGTGTTCTCGTCGTCGGTGTTTTGGCGTGTCGGTGTTTTCAAGTAGACCCGCATATATACATATTGTGTGTGTATATACACACACACACACACACACACACACACACACACACACACACACACACACACACACACACACATATCTCTATGCATATGTGTTTAGGTATATATATTCACACATATACAGTATATATATATATATATATATATATATATATATATATATATATATATATATAAATATATGGGTCTACTTCAGATGATCGAACTTTCAAAAGTTTGACTTTCGTATTGCCCGAGACCATATGATTGAACTTTTGAAAGTTCGAACAGCTAATAAAAAAGAAAAAAAAAAGAAAAAAAATTACCTGAATGGTTTTAGCGTGGGGGCATGCCCCCCCTGCACCCCCCACACCCTTGCTATGTATATATACCAACTCCAAGATCACACTACAGTGTGGAAAAGGGAAATCTTCCCATTCCGCGCTGTATGGAGATCTCCGTTAAGAACTTTTCAACTTTCAAACATTCGATCATATGGTCTCGGCCATATGAAAGTCGAATTTTTGAAACTTCAGTCATATGATGGGAACCCAAATATATATATATATATATATATATATATATATATATATATATATACATATATCAACTCTGAGATCACATTTTAGTAGGGAAATGTGAAACCTCAACAATCATGAACATGTCTTTCCGCCATTATTCAGTTGAATGGCATTTGATGAAAATGCATTCAGCAACTTGACAAGATTCCTCTGTAAAGTAAACAGTAGTATTATATATCCACAAGTACATTACAGGTGAGCACTTACTATTAATAACAATTTCATTGGCAGTATTATCCTTCTTTCAAATTTTTAAGCTTTGAACAACGTTATAGATTATTTGTCTTGGTGTTTTAGTACAATTCCAGATTGCATATGTGGAAGTGTACTAAAACACCAAGCATCTTTATCCCCTGCCTCCCAGAAAATGAGCTCTGCCCAAGTGCAGAAAGCCTGCTGCATGACACTAAACAGCAACAGGACCCATACAGCATTGCTGGAGACCCCTACCAGAAAGTCAGATAAAGCATCTTGTATGTCCAACGCTGTGTTTATTTTTGTAAACCAGTAACTGCTCTGTCCTAGTTTGTAACCACAGAAGCACGCAGCAAAAAAATCCTCTGTCCTCCTCCTTTCCCCCTGTCTTGCTCCTACCTCTGAAACTCTGCTGCTTAGTTATTGTGTGACCCTGTTTTTCTATCTTCTTTAACTGCTCCTATCCCTATAGCACTGCTGTACTGACCCCCGTCTACCACCCTTTACCCAGCAGACTGTACAAGGTCACTGTAAATAGGGAAAGGTCCTACAACTAACCTTCATAGTGCTCACCTTTCTGTTCTCTGCTCCCGGTGCCCCTGGCTCCCCTATTGTATATTTAATTTCAGTAACTCAGTCTCCATTTGCTTTTCCTACCTTTCTGTTATTTTCAAAAATATTTTACTTGCCTTCTTGGCCTTTTTCCCCCACCCCCTGTCCTAGGTGATACTATACACTCCCCTTCTTTGACTGTTGTTCTTTCTTTTCTTCACAGCCTCTACCATACTAAAATACATTCTAGCCTTCTTCATCCACTAAATTACATACCTCAATCTATTGCCTTTTGTTCTTTTTCTACCTGTGTGGAGATAGGTTTTTTGCTGGATTCTTGGGCTGTTAGGGCTTCTGATGTCTGGTGCACTCCACTCTGTCTTCCCACCCCTTTCACACAAGACCACACCCCTTCTTCCTGTCTTATATATCTAACTGGCCACAACTGAGTTTACTTAATCAACCCACTGCCTTGGCACCATCCTTAACATTCCTCCATATCCTTACAACAGAGCGTTCGATTTGCAGTGTGCTTCCACTGTAAGTGTATTTCATTCCTGTTTTTAAAGTGATATAATTGATGTGTGTATCTGCTGTGTATAAGTATTATAGAAAGTAATATTACTGTCTGTAAAGCCCATCCTGAATTTTTGCTTTTTGGTTGTTATCATGTTGCTACCTGTAATATTATAAAAGCAGACTCTGCGAACAGTTAGGAACATTGATTAGACTCCAGTTTTTCTGTTGCTTTTGAAGGGGTAAATAATATGCCTGTGCCTATGAGCTTTGTGTTTGTTTATTGACTTTAAATGCATACAATCGGCTTCATCCATTCTTGTTTTAGGTTCCGTCTGCTATAATTAGTTTTTGGCTCCTCCAAAGTCCCTATCACAGGGAAAACATGTGGGATGCATATTTTAGCTTTGTAAGGCATTTCAGTACCTCTGATTTCATAGATGCATAACACTTAGTATTTGAATCAGATAAAGTTGTCCTTGCCATTAGTTATGGTTTAATTGTAGTGCCGATTTCTTTTCTGGTGCTGTATTCTTGTTGGGAGTAACAATTATTCACTTACTAGTAGTTACATTGTACTGAATTGCCACATTTCTTAAAGGATGGTGCTCACAACTTATTAAACAACCTTATATTCACCTCCGACATGCTCTAAGAGGGATAATACATCCTGGTGTATGGTACAGCTACTAGTAATGTTATACTGTAGTACACATTATAAACAAGGGTGCTTACAGCATAACGGTGAGCTCTGTTTTTCACCTTTGATTTATTTTGAAGCTAACATGCATCTTGTTCTTGTTACAACTACCAAATAGCTAGTGTTCTTTACACATTGATAACGAGGGTGCCTTCAGCATAAGGGAGAGCTTTATTTTTTACCCTCGTCATACTTTAAAAAAGAAAATGCATCTTGGTCCATACTACAGCTACTAGTTACACTAATTAGTAGTACACATTAGTAAAGGATGCTTACAGCTTAACAGAGGGCTCTATTTCACCTCCGGTATTTTTTTAAAGATGAAAATGCATCTTGATTTATGCTACAGCTACTAGATACACTACATTTTAGTACTCAGTAGAAAGGGGTTGCTTACAGCATACCGGAGTGCTCTACTACTCACCTCTGATATATTTTAAGATAAAATAGATGTTTGGTTTATGCTACAGCTACTAGCTACGCTATATCTTAGTAGACTCTTCACTAGCTTTTTACACTAAAGCCTAACATTTTCCAAGTTATACAACTGTATGCTTTTTAAACTGTTTGGTGCTATTGATATTTGATGTACTGTAACATATTGGCAATGAAACAACACTTTGCTTGCTGTATAAGTCTGCCGTAAACTACTGTTAACAAACAATAGAGTCTTTGATATTTTTTATATTTTTAAGGACAGTCATATCCTCGGGAATTACTGTATTATGTAATGTTCTTACTGCTCTGTCTCTTATATAGCGCATATTTATAGGATATACAGCCAGCCAACCTCTAGGCTTTTTGATAACTGAAAGCTTTTACTTCCCTCCATTCCTTAGTACACCCTGCCTCCCAGAAGATCACCTCTGCCCAAGTGCAGAAAGCCTGGTGCAGGGCACTAAACAGCAACAGGCCCCTTACAGCATCGTGGGAGACACCCTACCAAAAATTCAGATAAAGCATCTTGTATGTCCAACGCTGTGTTTATTTTTGTAAACCAGTAACTGCTCTGTCCTAGTTTGTAACCACAGAAGCACGCAGCAAAAAAATCCTCTGTCCTCCTCCTTTCCCCGTTTTGCTCCTACCAATGAAACTCTGCTGCTTAGTTATTGTGTGACCCTGTTTTTCTATCTTCTTTAACTGCTCCTATCCCTATAGCACTGCTGTACTGACCCCTGTCTACCACCCTTTACCCAACAGACTGTACAAGGTCACTGTAAATAGGGAAAGGTCCTACAACTAACCTTCATAGTGCTCCCCTTTCTGTTCTCTGCTCTCCTGGTGCCCCTGGCTCCCCTATTGTATATTTCATTTCAGTAACTCAGTCTCCATTTGCTTTTCCTACCTTTCTGTTATTTTCAAAAATATTTTACTTGCCTTTTTGTCCTTTTTCCCCCACCCCCTGTCCTAGGTGATATTATACACTCCCCTTCTTTGACTTTAGTTCTTTTCTTTTCTTCACAGCCTATACCATACTAAAATGCATTCTAGCCTTCTTCACCCACTAAATTACATACCTCAGTCTATTGCCTTTTGTTCTTTTTCTACCTGTGTGGAGATAGGTTTTTTTGCTGGATTCTTTGGCTGTTAGGGCTTCCAAAGTCCGGTCTAACCCGCTATATAACTCCTCCCACATACTCACACTGCTATCTTCCTCAACATGACTCACCTTATTAATTAATTACAACATACACAATCCCTACTTTTCATTCTCATCTGCAATGCTCTTCTAGGCAGACTATATAATACCACCTCTATATACACTACCCTAAAACCACCACCACTGTCATCCAGCACCTACACCCTACCACAAACAGACAACAATAATAGTTACTCTGACATCTACCCTTCTTTACTTGCAACTCATACCACTACTCTCACCCAAACAAAACTTCTCTATATCAAATTCAAACTTAAACTCTGTCTCTCTCAATATCCTAGACCACTCTCTAAACATGATCAAGCTGAAAATATAATTCACCTTCTTCTCACACTTACTACATGTGGGGACATCCACCCCAACCCCGGCCCAAACCACTCCCAAAATTCCAACACAAATCCCAACCCCTGCCCAAACCATTCCCAAAACTCCAACAAAAACCCAAAGCAAAACCATTTACACTTTATAACAATAAACATTCCTAGCATCTGTAATAAAGTTACCCAATTTCATACCTGGCTAACTACTCACACCCCAAATATTATTGCAGTAACTGAAACATGGCTAAAGCCACATATTTCAGATACTGAAATTCTCCGTCCAGGCTACAACATAGCCACATACTTCAGATACTGAAATTCTCCGTCCAGGCTACAACATAATTCGATCTGATAGACTCTACAAAAAGGGCAGTGGTGTTGCATTAATATACCAAAATTCCCTATATCTCACTTCCTACCCAAAACCAGTGCTACCTTACAAAACCAAACAGTAAAAACTAATTGAAAACTCCAGCCAAGCTAGAACTTCCACTGAGTGACCTCTCAAACCTCTTGCATCAGAAGCACATGGGATATATGCAAATGACCCTTATAAACATTAGATGCTTCAGCTATATGGTGATTCTGAATGCCCCTGACTTATTTCCTTTTAAGTCATTTCAATGGACAATTTCAGGCCAATAAAGCCAAACCCCACTAGCTATGGATATGCATATTTCGGCCTTGTTATGACCTCATCAGCACAGCACAAGCAGAGTGTTTGACTAAGCATAAGAAACCTAAGGCTGTTATACCCAGCTGATGTCCATTCATTAGAATGACTGCAAAGTATCCCAATTAACAAACTAAAACAAAGAGTGAGAAGGTCACACAGAAAAAACAGTCTGTAAAAACTAAATTAATACTCCAGCCAAGCTAGAACTTTCACTGAGTGACCTCTCAAACCTTTTGTATCAGAGGCACATGGGATATATGCAAATTACCCTTATAAACATCAGGTGTTTCAGCTATATGGCGATTCTGAATGCCCATGACTTACTTCTTTTTAAGTCATTTCAATGGACAATTTCAGGCCAATAATGCCAAACCCCACTAGCTGTACATATGCATATTTCGGCCTTGTTATGACCTAATCAGCACAGCACAAGCAGAGTGTTTGACTCAGCATAAGAAACACAGGGCTGTTATACCCAGCTGAACTCCAATTTCATTAGGGTGGCTGCAAAATATCCCAACTAACAAATTAAAACAAAGAGTGAGAAGGTCACACACAAAAAAAAAAAACAATCAGTAAAAACTAAATGAAAACTCCAGCCAAGCTAGAATGACATCTCAAACCTCTTGTATCAGAGGCAGATGGGTATACACAAGTGACACTTATAAACATCAGATGTTTCAGCTATAAAGTGATTCTGAATGCCCATGACTTATTTATTTTTAAATCATTTTAATGGACACTTTCAGGCCAATAAAGCCAAACCCCACTAGCTGTGGATATGTATATGTTTTAGCCTTGTTATGACCTCATCAGCACAGAACAAGCAGAGAGTTTGACTACGTATCAGAAACACAGGGCTGTTATACCCAGCTGATATCCATTACCATTAGGGTGACTACAAAATATCCCAACTAACAAACTAAAAGAAAGAGTGAGAAAGTCAAACAGAAAAAAAAATCAGTAAAAACTAAATGAAAACTCCAGCCAAGCTAGAACTTCCACTGAGTGACTTCGCAAACCTCTTGTATCAGAGGCACATGGGATATATGCAAATAATCCTTATAAACATCAGGTGTTTCAGCTATATGACAATTCTGAATGCCCATGACTTCTTTCCTTTTAAGTCATTTCAATGGACAATTTCTGGCCAATAAAGCCAAACCTCACTAGCTGTGGATATGGATATTTCGGCCTTGTTATGACCTCATCAGCACAACACAAGCAGAGTGTTTGACTAAGCATAAGAAACACAGTCTATATCCCTACATGCCAGAACATCCCCGTTTTAGAAGAATTTCTATCATGGATAAATCCAGATATATCAAATGAAACTATAATTCTAGGAGATTCAAATATTAACTGGCACAACCTCACCTCCAACTCCCCAGCAAACAGCATAAATTTACACAGCTTTAATCAGCTTATCAATACTCCCACCCATGGCCTATCTGCAGGATCAGAATCTATCATAGATTGGATATTAGTTACCCACCCCCACAACTACTCTAACTCTGGAACCCTGCCCAATATACTAAGTGACCGTCTCCCAGCATGGAACCACCTCCATCTACTTAAAAGTCACTCTTAAATCATCCAGAAACCTCACTTACTTTGACCAAAATGTATTCTCAAGCATTCTAAAATCCCAAAACTGGCTCCCACTAAACACTCTCCCTCTAGATGAGGCAGTTGATTACTTTAATAAGCTCTTTTTAGATACACTTAATAGATTAGCCCCCATACGTATCAAGCAAACAAAAGTAAATCACACCCCATGCTAACAAAAATGACCAAACAATGTATCATTCAGAGAGACAAAGCTTGCAAAATGTGGCGCAAAGATAGAACATAACAAAATGAAACTACATGCAAACAATTAAGAAGTAGAGCCAAGGAGCTAGTAATACATGACAAAAAAGGATTATTTTTCCTCATGGCTAACAACCTTACAATAAAATCCTAAAATAAACTGGAAGTCAGTCTCCACCCTTCTCAATCCTGGCACATTACAAAATCCTTCTCCCATACCCGATAAGACCCCTCAACAAGTTTCCTATGGCTTTAACACCCACTTCATCACCACCACCATTCAAAAATTAATCAAAGACTCCCCAACAAGCCTAGACCCATACTCCCAAAATACAAATAATACCAAACAAATTGACAATGCCCCACTCATTCCAAACAAAAACTCCAACCTTCCAGCTTTTTACTCATTTTCTATTCGACCAGTACCCACATCCCTCATATGTAAACTAATAAAAAACTCAAACCTTGCTCTCTTTCCACAGACAACCTTCGGCCAGAATACTTAAAATTAGCAGCAAATACAACTGCATACCCAGTTAGCATTCTTATAAACCGGTCTCTCTCAGAAGGCTATGTTCCACACCTATGGAAAAAGTCTATTATAACCCCACTACATAAAGGCAAAAACTCTAATGACATCTCAAACTATTGCCTCATCTCTCTACTTTCTCCATTATCCAAAATCCTTGAGAAGTGTGTACACACACAATTACTCAAGTACCTCATTGATAATGATCTCCTGTCTCCCACTCAACATGGCTTTCGGCCAGGGCACATCACTGTTACAGCACTGCTCTCCTTCACCAATACTGTCAATAAAGCCTTAGATACAGGTCACCATAGATCATTAATCCTATTCAATCTACCTAAGGCTTTTGATACAGTTTCACATACTAAACTTCTGCTTCAATTAACAAAACTTGGCTGTGCCCCCACATCCCTCTTCTGGTTTGTATCATACCTAAACAACAGACAACAATCTGTAAAATGGCATAATGTCCAATCTGGTTACCTACCTAACAACATAGAAGTCCCACAAGGGTCCATTCTGGGTTCCTTACTTTTTAACATCTTTATTAATGACCTCCACAAAGTCTCACAACTAGGTAAAATTATCCAATATGCTGATGATTCAACTATAATCTCTACTTCAAACAATTTCACTGATCTCCTCACAGTCACTCAAAATGCCTTTACAGAGATTGAATCTTGGTTAAATAACTCTCAACTGCTACAAAACACCAAAACCACAAAACTTCTACTATTCTCTTCAAAACCTCCAGACATAGGCTTCAAAATCTACACTAAAGATAAAACTGGAATAGAAATAGTAAAATCTGCCAAACTGCTGGGCATTACAATTGATGACAAACTCACCTTCGAAACACATTCTCAACGCAGTAAAGAAAACACATATTAAACTTAGCAAGCTTTATCATCATAACATGTATATGGACAAAACCACCAAAACAAAACTGGGAAGTACCTTACTTATCCATGCCTTACTTTACGGTAGTGCTATCTTTACTACCCTCCACTCTTCCCTCAGCAACAAACTTCAGTCCTGTTACTATAAAATAGCTAAATTTGCCTCAGGAAAGCCTAACCGCTTACATCAATGCCAAGTAATCACTGAACTCAACTGGTTGGATTTCCCTAACTATCTCTGCTATACCCAACTAATGCTAGCCCATAAACTAATTTATAGACCAAATAGCTGCACAGCACTCTCATCAATAATACAAACTTATATTCCTTTGCAGACCCTTAGATCCTCTAATAAATTACTACTAAGTGTAACCAAGCCCAGTAAAAGAGCTGGACAATGTTTGTTCTCATATAGCATTGCTAAGAAATGGAACTCCTTCTCCACATTGCCCAGATAGAGTGCACAAAGACATACAAAACAGCATTAAAAACTAACCTCCTTGACAACCACACATGCCAGTGTAAATCAAGCAAACCACCATAAAACCAGCAATACTTAATACTTACCCAGTTCCACAGGCTCTAAATAACTCTTACCCAGACATCATCAGTCTTATACTACTATTACTGCTGTAACTGATTTTCAGCAAGAACTGTCATGTTTTGTTTTCTTGCAATGTCAAAAGTAACAACTCAAAATTATTGTACTACACTACCAACTGTTTATCAAAGTTTATAGAAGTTCTGATTACATACTGTTAAGTTTAATATTGTCTATATATTGTTTAATTTTTAATCTTGTAACATTGTTTAATTTGATACTTGAAAATTGTTTGTCTTCTGTCTATAACTTACTGTTTAATTGTGGAACTTTACTCCCCGAGCCTCCAATGAAAACGGGTTACTGATGCAGTGGACTTTCCTGGTTAACAAATGTCAATAAATAAATAATAAATCTGTTGTGCCTGGCAGTATACTTGCTTGCTTAATTTGGTCTGAGCTTATTGTTAATAGCCAAAGTGTCATACTTTCCTTTTCTTCTACTTTATCTTTTCTAGTGAGAGTAGCAATAGACTGTGTTAATCCATAAAGATAAATACTATTGATTTGCTGAGGTGACTGTGTTATTGGGGTAAGTGGCAAGCAGAAAACCTGGATAAAAACAACTCCTCAAAGAGGCAGCACATAGAAAATAATGATTTGGCAGCACAGCTTGTATGAAACAATTCTAATAAAATGATAAAATGATGTTCAGTACTTAGTAAAACAATGTTGTATTCAGTAAGTGCTTTCATGCCTTTATAGAAATTCATCAGACCACATAAAAACACACAGCTTTATGTACCAAAAATCGACTTCTAAATCACATCACTTTGTTACAATTAAATCAATTGATTACTTAATAGGGTGAGATTTTAACTCTCATTTTAAAGGTATATTTTCATTAAGTCCACATTCTGTATCAGCCTGCAGTACAATCATCTAAATCAATTCAATCAATTCTGTTCTGTTCTCAATATCACCAAATCCAAGATGGTTACTATGGATGTGTACTCTCTGTTTACAGTTATCCCCAATGATGTGGGGATTGCATCAGTTAGACAGTTTTTGCTACATAATAGTAACTATTCGGTGGTTCTGCGGTAGCGTTGTCGCCTCACAGCAAGACGTTGTCCCATTCGATTCTCAGCTAGAGCACCTTCTGTGTGGAGGCATGCGTGAATGGGCGTGCCTTTGTTGAAGGTTGTGTGTCAGGGCTGGTAATTCGGCATGTAAAAATCCACTACCAAACATTAGCAGACCGGAGTTCCACTGTGGCGACCCCTAACCAGGATAAGCCGAAAGACACGACAACAAGTAACTATTCTAATACTCAAGTTAACCTCATATGTATGCTATTAGAGCTTGTGCTTGCAAACAATATATTCTTGTTTGACAGAAAGTGCCATTTACAACAAATTTTCATTCACATCAGAACAGCATGTGAGAACAGTTATGCTAATATGGTGCTTGCGCAGTGGGAAACAGAGCATGCATCGGATGCCAATGAGTATTCATCAAATGTTAAGTTTTATAAAAAGTTCATTGATGATGTTTTTGCTGTGGCAAAGTTCTAGTACTATACTACTTGATTTTTTTAGATTCTTAGAGATGACCACTTTGTTTCTTAGAGTCACAGTTAATTTTTTTGGATTGTGAGATTAATGTTTTGGATGTCAAGGTAACTAAAAATGAGGGATTTGAAATTTGTCACTACTGTCTATAAGAAATCCTGTGCAAGGAATAATATCCTGAAGAGAAGTACCATGTGTCCAGGGCATAAATGCAAAAATATAGTAAAAGTACAGTGTGTGACATTATCGAGGCTCAATAATACAAATTATGAGTTTAATAAAGCAGTTAGTAATTTGAAACTGGATCTATAAAAAAGGGATATTCAGATAGTGAAATAGAGACAGCTGTGTGTGAAATTTACAGCAGTAGGGCTGATAAAGTTAAGACCTACTTTTCTACTGATAGCGATGTGCATAATCCATCTGAACAAGTAGATAGATCCGCTTTGGTTAGAAGAGATAAACTTGGGCTGTCCATCTCCTATGCTAGCAATGTGAATGCAATATGGGGAATTGTTGAAAAGAACTGGCTGATCCTAACAGCTGATGCTAGCATCGGACAGATCATTGGGGAACAACCGAAGTTTTTTTTTTTTAAAATAGAAAGTCCCTGAAATGTCTATCACGTTACAAAGGGAATGATGTCACCAAGAGAATTTCAGAACGTATTAGTACATTCCCCTACAGATCATGTATACCTTGCAATTATACTGCAGGTGAAAGTTATTTTATTCATTCTGTAACAGCTAAATGTTTTGTGCCTGATTTGTATGCCACTTGTATTAGCAGTAAACTGCTATATTTAGCTACCTGCACAGCTTGTCCATGCTTCTATATGGGTAAAACCAACAGAACTTTAAGAGAAAGGATTCAGGAACATCTTTGTGACATACGGCATTCTAAGTAATCTACTGCCTAGCAAAAACATGTCAGTAACCTTAATTCTACACATAATTTTAAGTTTATGATTTTGCAATTTGTGCATTTAGGCTTAAGATTTTGTGATATTGAGAACAGAATGGAATTGATTGAACTGAGATGGATGATTGTACTGCAGGCTGATAGAGAATATGGACTTAACAGGATAATAGGATCATAAGAAGTTACTAGGCTAATGGCCTTAGGGCCTTTACAAGCCTAGCCAAGTTCTACCCTTATTTCCATGGTCAGCACCTATTGCCCCTGTCCAAGAGGGACACAGGTGGAATGCCTGAGGCAAATTTATGGTTACCCATCCAATTGTCCAGATTGCATCTGAAGAGGACCAATGATGTGCTCTGTTTGACATGAAGTGGGAGTCTGTTCCAAAGGTGTGGTGACCTCTGGGAGAAAAATCTGTCCCTCCAGCAGGTTCTATTAATGTCGCATACCAGGTTAAGGTCTTTAGAGTGCGTAACTCATGTACCATTTGACTTACGGAAAGTCAGCCTTTCCAACAAAGTAGGGTCAGAGATTGCCTTGTATGCTAGACAGAGATTGCCTGTGAATAGTCTGTATGAAACAGAATAAAATTACAGTGATTTCAGATGATCCACATAGGACAGATGTTGAAGACCTAGAATTTTTCTTGTGAGGAACCTTTGTGGTCTCTCCAATTGCTGCAGTTGCACAGAAAGGTACCTACCAAAAGGGGCATTGTACTCTGTTATTATTGACCTGATGAGGAAAGAGTACATAAAGGTTATAACTTTTTTTTCTGGAGGCAATGCCCTTACTTATAGGTTCATAGGTAGGTACTAGGCTATCTGCCCGAAGGCATTTATAAGCCTAGCCAGAATGTGTTGACTTTTGCCGCCCCCTTAGATTAGTTCCCTGTGTGTCTGTCCAGCAGAGCCACTGAAGTGATCCCTGGGGTAAACTTTCTGTTTCCCATCAAGGTTTCTCTTGAAGAGTGTTAGTGAGGAGCTCTGCCTAATGTAGATTGGAATCTTGTTCCAAAGCATAGGAAGTCTCTGGCACAGGAATCTATCCCTCCGCACATCCTATTTATTGTTGTGGTGAAGTTTAGATGAGATGAGCAATATACTTAATGAAATTATACCTTTAAAACTAGTGTTAAAATCTTGCCCTATTAAGTAATCTTTTAATTTAATTGTAATTAATTGGTGTGAATTAGAAGTGAATTTTAGGCACATAAAGCTGTGTGTTTTTATGTTTTTTATGTGGTCTGATGAAGTGCTATAGAGGCATGAAAGCACTTACCAAATAAACATTGTTTTACTGCATATTAAACATCATTTTATCATTTTATTGGAGCTGTTTTATTTGAGACATGCTGCTGAATCCTTATTTTCTGTGTGTGTTATTGGGGTAGTCATGGTCCAGTCAGTGTTGTAATCTCCTAGTACTAAAATGTCTTAATTTGTAGTAGAAGTTACTCAAGAAAGGATATTATCTAAAATGGTGATATGTGTCATCTTAATTTAGTGATATATACATTTTTGCAATGTATACAGATTAGTGGGTACTTGCCTTTAGAAAACTGAATAGGATTTCAACTTTATTAAATGTAGATATTGTAATGGATGTCTTTCTCACATCTAATAAGACAGAACAAATTACAGCTATTCTTATTGTTATTT
The DNA here is from genome assembly GCF_019279795.1 of Protopterus annectens. Lineage (NCBI taxonomy): Eukaryota > Metazoa > Chordata > Ceratodontiformes > Protopteridae > Protopterus > Protopterus annectens. Next base: position 1,227,631,566 of record NC_056728.1, on the reverse strand, counting down.
CGCTTATTCTATTTTTTCAAAATGTATTATATCAAGATGGTAATGTTTCTTTATCTGCAATTTTTAGATTTAGCCAGTCTACCAGGCTTCTAAAACCGTAACTGTGGGAGTATGCCTGGAAGCTTTTTGTATATGCGTCTTGCATTCAGGTGAGTTATTTTTATTTTCATTCCTCAAATAAAATTCCAGGTGTTATTGCTGTGTGTATTTAAGGGATAATTAAAGATGGAGGGCCCTGGTTATCATCTATATCACCAAAGCTTTGGCTCTATTCTTTAGCTCAGTAACATAAACATCTATAGTTTCCACTGAACATTGATTTGTTCTTAAGATTAAATGCTCAAGAAAAGGAATATATTGTCTAAGCTCAACATAGTACACAGATATCTCCCTAATTACTTGTATTTTGCCTTTATCCTCTTCCTGAAAAATAAAATATTTCTTCCACTGTGACATGTAGAAACATGGCACACAGCACCTTTGGGGGCCACTTTTTATCCCCCTTACAGAGAGGAACAAATTGAGTTTTTTTGATCCATAGATTGTTCCCTGTTATATGATCAAAGGCGCATTCTTTCGAATGTGTCTTGATCGAACTTGAAAGCACGGAACAGCATATAAGTGAATTCTTTCCCTGGGAAAGAAATCGCTTGGCCGCCTTTGTTATTTTGCCATTTTCGTCACTGTAGTGCGATCTCGGAGTTGGTATATTTAAGTAGGGGGGTGGGGCAAAACCCCCCACTTTATGTAATGTTTTAAAGTTTTTTTTTCTTTTTTAGAACATCTTCTTGTTTTTTTCCCTGGGAAAAAAAATTGCTGTTCTAAGTCTTCAAGACTGTAAGCTTTAACTTACATGGGGTCGATAAATCAGTGTTCGCTTTTTTAAGTGTTCGCTGATTTAATATAGACTCCCATAGATTCCAGTTTTCTGACAGACAGTTTTGTAGTGACAGAATTTCTAATTGTGAATTACATTCCCGCACTACAGAGCATTCAAAACAAAATAAACTTAATTTATTATATTTCTGCTATCATGCAACATTTTAATGTTTAACAGCATGCTCAATAAAAATGAAGGCAACTCTGATGCATGGTCAGCCTCCCTGAAGTCTTTATTATAACTCCCAATCACTGATGGGATGGTCAGGTGGCATGTATGTCTATATATTTATAAGGAGTAAGGCTGATTTATATTAAAGTTATATACTGTAGCACACTGTCTGTTTTTTTCCTTCCTACATCTTTCCATCAGCTGCCACTTGTGCCTGTCCTCATTTACTGGGTATACCAGACCCTCCTTAACCTCATCTGGGCTCAACCCATTGCACATAGAGGGATGGTGAGGTGATCAAGGATACTTGTGCAATATTACCATACCTTTCACACACTTGCAACTGCCTTGACAGCTTAGTGATCACAAACTTCCAACTAAGTGATTCTCCACTTACATAGTGCAGAATTCACCAGCCTCATGCATTTCTTATTGTAGTAATCGTAGGTTGCCCCCCCCAAATGATAAACAAGGTGACTTCAGCCACTCACTCTCATCCTCCTCGTATGGCGACTCTAACACCCCATCAGCTGATCAAACATGGGCATTCTGGGACACAGTAAGGGCATTATCCCTCTGCAACATGGGGATGCATGCACACTGGCCAACTTTTAGTTAAATAAACACAGTTTATTTTTTCTTCATCTATTTAGTACTGTTTATGACACTGATGAAGTCCTCAAATTGTAGAGTTTCTCCAGATTCATTAAATTATGCTGAACCAATGAAGAGGAACTCTTTCTGGAGAGATGTGATGGCAAATTATAATAGGGGTGAAACGGACATCTACCCAGTGCCCACAGCTTCATGGGAGCCCATAGACAGGTAGCCAACAAAACAAAGTAATTTTAACTCATTCACACCTATAAGATCACCTGCAGAATATGCTTTTAAGAAGCTTCTGTCATGGACAATTTTTCTGCAGAATGATGTAAAGAAAGTAGCAAATACAGGTCTCACCCCCGAAGATGCAATACCAGGAAGTAGAAATAGCACAAGAATACAGGAAATGGGAGTGTGGGAATGAGTGGTCTGGGTCTGCTTTGAATAGCAGTGCTGGAAAATGGTAATGGGGGAAGGAGTGATTCAAGCAGGCTGTTGACAAACCCTGCAAATGAAACAGAAGAAAGTGCAATGGTAATCGTGTGTGTGTGTGTGTGTGTGTGTGTGTGTGTGTGTGTGTGTGTGTGTGTGTGTGTGTGTGTGTGTGTGTGTGTGTGTGTGTGTGCGTGTGTGCGTGTGTGTGTGTGTGTGTGTGTGTGTGTGTGTGTGTGCGTGTGTGCGTGCGTGTGCGTGCGTGTGTGCGTGCGTGTGTGTGTGTGTGTGTGTGTGTGTGTGTGTGTGTGTGTGTGTGTGCGTGCGTGTGTGCGTGCGTGTGTGTGTGTATGTGTGTGTGTATGTGTGTATGTGTTTGTGTTTCCCCAAACATTTTGCAAATGTTAAAGTAGTTCTAGTTAAACACTTTTTCCAGATGGTAAAGAAAGGAGCACTGTCTGGTTAAATGACATGCTTTGTGTCACACAGTAGGCAAATGAAAGAAAAAAGAATCAAACCTACATCCTCAACTACAGGAAGCAGCTCATTAAGAGTTTATAGCCCTAATCCTCTGCAGTAACTACCAGACATACACACACCTTTTCAGATAAATCACTGAAGATTAAAAGTCACTGAGGTTTACGGTCAATCAATAATGCAAGCCATTAAAGTTTCATAGCTTTTGTGATTTACAAAATGCATCTTCATGCAAAATGTGTTATTCTGTTAACTTTTTAAGTGTATTAGAGTAGTCTGCATATTATGTCTACTATTTTGCAGAACATCACTGTCTTTGCTTCCTATTTATACCATGTCCCCCATTAACTTTTTTCTAGTAAATCATACTTTGAGCATATTAAGTTCTATCCCCGTTTTGTTAATGACATTTTTTTCTTATGGGCTGGTAGTGAGGGATCATTGAAACAATTTATTCACTGCTTGGAAATGACTACCCATATTTTGAGGTTTACATTGACAACATCCTACACTGACATTAGTTTTCTGGATGTCTGCCTTCATATGCCTCCTTTAGATACTATAAGTACAAGATTGTATAGGAAGCCATGTTGGAAAAATAATTTCCTTTCTCAGGGGAGCATGCACCCTAGCCATATTTTTCCTAACATTGTGAAAGGTCAGTGTATATATACATCAAGGCTTTGTACTAGGGAAGATGTTTGTGGACAATTTATGGAGTTTTTTAAAACACATTTTTGGATAGAGTCAAACCCCATCACTACATTCAAAGGACTGTTATGTCATAAACACTGGATTTTATAATACATTTAAGTAGTTAAAGATATACATCTTGTAACACATGATAAGCCACAGAATCTGGTTTCCTAAAATATACTGGCCGAGATTCATTAATCCTCCATGTAAGACTAAATAAGTCTTACACGGAAACTGCAGCCTAAGAGGAAGACGTCAGCACACCATGCATATACATGAGGGCGCACTGACTCAACTCTAAGGCTAGCATTGAGCATGCACGAGTGCAGGGGGTGTGTCGGACTGCCAAGCAGTCCAAAATTCCACGCCCCTGCAAGTCCCTCAATCTGCAAATGTCAACTGACATGAGTGATTCCGGTCAAATGTGTACATACCCAACACTACACTCTCCCACATTCTAAACCCCTGTACAATTATAAAATGTAAAACTTTCATTTTTTTTTTATTATTCCTGATATAGCTGCCCGTATTTGCCCATGTTTGCGCGGGTTTGCCCATTGCTTAGCTACAGTTAGCAGTTTAGAGATTGAAGAGGATAATAAGAAACTAATATGCAAATTAAGCCAAATAGCAATAGCGTAGTGGTAGAGCCTTTGCACAAAGAGGAGGCATTCCTGGTTCGAGTCCCACCACTCCCCTTTCTATTTTCTGTAGAAATTCTGTATAGAAAAATAATTCCTGACATTTATCTTTTAAATTTTAGTAGAAAGCATTGAAATGGCCTATGTAGTAGTGAACGATATTTTATATATATATATAAGAATGTGAAATGGTTATGCATACTGATGAATGCATAAGTAACATATCTTAAGCAATGTGAAACACTGCTAAGCAAAGTTTACCAGTATTAAGAACATTTAAGTATAATTGCTCATAGCTTAGCACTGCTTTAACTAGCACAATGGCTTTGCGTGGAGCTGCGCATCGGCCAACTAGCGCAAACAAAACATGTTTGCGCAAAGCTGCGCACCGTGCTAACTAGCGCAACGGCGGGCAATGTTGGGCAACGTCAGGCAACGTAGAGCACCATAGAGCAACGTAGAGCAACGTAGAGCAACATTGAGCAAAGTTGAGCAAAGTCGGCTAAATACAGCCACACCTCCTAGAGGGTCTGGCTAGTAGTAAAATAAAAAGCAATGACAGGCCTCGAACCTGGGATACTGTGCACCATAATCACAGTACTGAACCACTAAGCCATGACAGCTTTTGATATGCATGCACTTTCAACACACACACATACATATTAATGAAAGTTTACCCAGTGCTAAGCAGGTGTGCTTTCAGCTGAGATATTCAAAGCCAGTCAATCACAAATAAGTGCGGGAAATGAGACATATTTATGCCCCATAGGCGGGAATGCTTGCCATAACTGGTTGTAGCTCCCATCTGCAGGCAGCATGGCTGGTGTTGGAGAGTGCTCTCACTTTCGAGTGCAACGGTGGAGCATTGAGGAGTCAAAAGTGATGATTTGGCTCCTCATCCATAATCATGATGACAGACTCCTGCAGGGCCAATTCCAGGGCACTGAATACAAAGCAGAAGCCTGGAACTGTCTAGCACATGATCTCACCAGTGCCACAGGTGTCCCTCGGACTGGTGAGCAGGTCAGACACCACTACTCAGACCTGAAGAGACAGAAGGAGGACCAACTGAACCAGTGGATACAGGAGGCCCATGGGATTGAAAATGCCTCACTACTGAGTAGGTAGCCATGGAATGAAGTATGTAAGAATTGCTATCGTAGTCTATATTATGGATAGGTATGTCTCAATGTCACTTCATTTACTTCACAGCTGCAGGTGTCCATGCTGCAAATCAGCAAGCCTATGCAGATAGGCTGCTAAGGCTGTGCCACCAGGCAGGTTAGTAATTATTCTGCATTTACTGTTATATAAAATAAGTGAGAGAGCCTGACAAAAAGTGTTGTAGCACAATAATAAAGGTATAATAAGTCTTGAATAACTTCTCTGCATGTACTGTTATATAAAATAAGTGAGAGAGCCTGAAAAAGAGTGTTGTAACCCATTAATAAAGTTATAATAAGTCTTGAATAATTTCTCTGCATGTACTGTTATATAAAATAAGTGAGAGAGCCTGAAAAAGAGTGTTGTAACAGATTAATAAAGGTATAATACTTCTTGAATAAGTCTTCTGCATGCACTGATATATCAAATAAATGAGAGAGCCTCTAGAAAAGTGTGTAATGTAATTAATAAAGGTATAATTACTGGAGTGTGTCCGTGTCACTTTCTTCGATATGTTGTAGTACTCTTGCATTATAGAAATAGTACTGTTGTATTAAGCGCTGTCAACCCACACTTGTGTAAGCCCACATAAAGTGGATGAAGGGAGTGCCAGTAGCTATTAAGCATATATACAGTCCTCAACTGTTGGTTCATGGCCGGCATGTACAGGTTAATCTGGCACATGAGTAGCTTGTTATTGTGTTCCCCAGAAATGTCAGTGTGCTGCTAGAAATGTAGGGGGCTGTTAAAATATAACTGATAATGTCACCTGAACACATCCAGATATGTAGATATATAAATATAAATAAAATATATAAATATGTAGCAGTAACATCTGCATCCTGGACAGTTTGTATGTCAGCTACAAGTCAGGTATATAAAGAACTAGCAAAACCCATTTCACAATTTAACGGACATTGCCTAGTGTAATAATACATGTAGGGGATATATACCTGCAGTCAATAGGACTGTAGTGTAAACTATAAGTATATATAAGTTGTTAATGGAGGTTTCTTTTGACACCCTACTGTATGTGCATAAACAATGCAATTCCACACCTCAATGGGTATGTCTAATCTCAAAACATTTGTTGGGACATATGTCCTATTGGTTTATAAATATCTGCATTTACTTTGATGCATGTGCCCTGTTCAAATACCACAATCTTGGTGGCCTATTGCCACCAATCAGTCCTGCATGCTGTTGGAATGTCCACTGTTGTGCTATATAATGCATGTGTTATGCTTGCTGTTCAACTGTTGGAACTCTGGTGTGTTGGGTTAATGGGAATACTACTGCATGCTGTTACAACTAATTTGGAATGCTGTTGGCTGTTACCAACCCATATTGTCATTAAATCCTCCTAAACATAGAACGTATGGGAAGGCAGGTCCCAGCGGACCCATCTGTCCCACCTCAGCTGGTGATGGCACCTGGCACCAACAGGTCCAGTGCCCAGCCCGGGACCTCCTCCTCCATTGGCCCTGTGCCACCTTTGGGTGGAAGTGCTGCAGGGGATGGGGCTCATCCCCCTGTGCAAGCGTGGCAGGAGGAGGGCCACCTATCACCCTCCAAACGGTCTGGGCTGTGGTGAGTAGGGAGATCGAGCGTTCAGTCGCTGATCCTCTATGCCAGCTTGAGGCACGAGTGGCACGACTCACTAGTGAGCCTGCCCCACCTACGCAGCCCCCAGCACAACCACCCTCTGGGCTGTGAAGATGCAGTAGTGACTGCCCATGGGTGGGGATCTCAGTTCCACTGTTGCCATCTGTGGGCTCATGGGCTTGCAATTTCCAAACATCCTTCCCCATCAATGGTGTTCACCCACCACATGTGTCATATTCCGCCCCTGTATGCATCTTGTTTGTCTTGTCTGTTTACCTCCCCAACCTACCTCCCCAAATATACCTACTTCCCCTACCCCACATTCCACTCTCACCTGAAATAAAATAAAAAGGGGCAATCTGCACCCAAAAACAAATTACACCCCATACATAGCTGCCCATTTTGCACACATGTCCCCTGGACACATAAACTGATATTTAATTGGCAGTACAACATACTCTGTTGTCTTCACCCCTCTCTCAGGGGTGGAAGGTTTCATATTTGCCTCCAAATTTATTGCATATGCACAGCTGTTGATGTTAAAGAAAGGGGCAGCTATGGACCTTCCCTACACCCGTCCTGCACATCCTGAGCTGTTTTCCCTACTGTCTTTCCCTCTTTGTGCCCCTTTTTCACCACTTTCCTATCCCCCCATTTTCTTTTCTTTCAAAGAAATGAGCGCGGGGTTAGCAGGAGTAAGCACTATTAAGCAGTAGTAAGTGTGTTTGCGCAAGTGTGCACTTCTGTGCGCTTAGCGAAGTATTGCTAAGCTTTGTGCAAATCCACGCAAACCCGCTTACAACTGCTTAAAAGTGCCTTATTCACTCTGTATGTCAGGGCCCTTGTTCTGCTCAGCAGCAAAATAAAATACCTGTGTCAGTCTCGAACCCCAGACCTTGGACACTCTAGACTGCATGAAGTACCACTAAATCACAGTAGACATACAACAAGTTGGTGCTGAAATAAATATATCATGCATAAGAATGCGTGAATGTAAAGGAAAAATAGGAATGCCAAAACACAAAACTTGTTCTGTGGAACTTTACCAGCAGTTGTTGTGGAATTGCATTACATGACTGTGATAAGAGAACCAGCCATTCTAGCAGGAAATAATGTTACAGCAGCACTTTACAACCTACACACAGTATCATAGCAGGACAAACAGTGGCATATCTGATTAGGGCAGAGGACATACATCCCAACTGTGACTACTTTTCAGGGATGTCCCTGATTTTGAAACATATGTTAGCTGTGTCCCTCTGAATCCCTCTGAAAAGTACTGACATTAGGCAGAAAGGTGGGGTATTACACTTAATGAATAATGACAATAATAAGAGTTAGACACCACTTGTACTTCAGAAAAGGTGTAGTAATCCATATGCACTGGTTCTCTCGAAGTCCCCACTTACTGTCTTTATTATTTTGAAGGTGTACCTCACTTTTACCTACCTTTCCCTGACTCTGTTCAAATATGTACCTGAGTGTTCCAGATGCCTGGCAGAGGCAGAAACACACAGGCATATCAGCTTTTCTGCTGTTACACACTGTGTAAATAGCTTTGGAAGGAGTTCCACAAGCATACCCCTGTGTAGGAGTAAAACCAAAGGATGTAGCCATGTACTGGTAGCAACTGACTGTAACAATGCCATTGTACCAGTGCTGAAAGACCTGTGTACTGCACAGACAAAGAATAACAGGCTAACATCTGGCCACCATCTGGATAGGTCCACAGTTGGGAGCTATGCAGACAGACTACTTGCCTTGATAAGCTAACAGGTACACAGCAACCCTTTAAGTCCAGCAAGATAGCATTCACACAATAATACATAATGCTCTCTGTACGTCTGCATCCCTACCCAAATGTACAATATACCTGTGTGTCCAGGGTCTACCAAGGATGTAGGTATGCATACTCAGTACTGGAATTGTCCAGTTTCCATGAGCAGCCTGTGCTAATGTCAACACTAAAAAAGCACAAACTGTTCAGAAGTGAGTACATTAATACTCACAGTATAGCAGTTCACAAACAGTTCATGTGCCAAAAGAATACATCTAAATAACTACTTTTGTATGGCAGTTAATTATATAAGTAGAAAAGAAACTACATACTCCCATGTATCTTGTGTTAGCATTTGCAGGGGTGAGTACAATTCTACACTGACAAGTGTGTACTGGAAGTGGCAACATACAGGTCTGAGTACAACATTTAAATCACTGGCTACACCCCTAGCTTCAGATATAAGAACTATACCAACATTCTGACTTAAACAACAGTGTCCAAAGCAAACAAGTATGAGCCCCACTTTGGAAAGCTGAAAGGGCTATGCTTACCTGACTTAGTGATTTATAGCATTGGGTTGCTATGACAGTGAGTACTGCAATTACCACACAGCAGGTTGCATGCAATTACCAAATGGTGGCCACCAATTGGTGCAGAGGCCAGCCCATGCACATGTGCAGATACTTATAAAAGCAGGCTGTACTTTCTGCCCACAAACACAATCACTCCATTGCAGACACTGAGAGAGAGAGAGAGAGAGAGAGACAGAGAGAGAGAGAGACATTAACAGCAAAAGCAAACTCAAAAGCAAAAGGAACACGGAAATTAATAATACCAACACATACAAAGGAAAGGTATGTAACAGATATGTATTTACTGGCATGTAGTAGATGTTTTTGAAGAGTACTCTACATACTTTGAAACATCCATATGTGACAGCAGTACGTATCTATGCACAGATGTCCAGCATAAGTACTGTCATGGACAAATCAGTGTATAGCTGTGTGCAGGGGGACATAACTGTGACATATGTAGCTCGGCATTAAATGTCAAACATCTGATCAATGTTAGCTGTGTTCTGTACAGTAGTGTGGACAATGGCTGTTTGGGGGAGTAGCGTAAACAGCTATATAAACATGGATGTGACAGAGTAACACATGCATGATAGTCATATTAATGTGTAGCTTAGCATTGGCAACTGCTGTACCAGGCTAGTATGCTAATCTAGCATTTGTAGCTATATACACACCCTCTAATATTACTGTGTGCTCACATGTGACACCTGTTCATGTTGCAGCAAGGCCCAACAGGTCAGCCATGAGGTCCAGGGACATACAAGAGTGTGGACCTTGTGTGTGTATGGCACACACATATGGAGAGATATATATGTGTCAGATATATTAACATCTGTACATGTGCATAGAGCAAGGGACATACTGCAACTGCATGTGAAGAGTGGACATATATATGTTGGTGAAGGTTGCTATGTGCATATTTGTATGTAGGTTGTAGTGTGTGGCAAACAAGACAGAATACAGTGCTGGTATATGATATGCGGTGGTTAAACACTGTGGGTGTGATTTGTTAAGTTTGCAATGTTGCAGCCAGTGAGGCCTGCTAAAGCTACATGGGCTGAGAACACCTTCAATGCATTTCTCACAAGACTGTGCGATATTATTACATTACTGTATACCTCACATTCTTTGTATAATTGATATTCCCACCATGAACGGTGGACTGTATATGTGCCTATATGTATATGTATATGTACACCAATGGATGTGTATATGTATATATTTATATATATATATATATATATATATATATATATATATATATATATATATATATATATAGAGAGAGAGAGAGAGAGAGAGACAGAGTCATATATAGTGAGACAGATGCCTGGTGTCAAACCCATGCTGTAAAGCTATAAGCCAACTAAAGCATAGTCATCCACTTTTACAAAACATAGTATCCCACAGTACCACATAGGTAGTAGCCCCCAACATGTTGAACAGGTACCACTGTGTACATACAGCCAAGTGTTACATCATCTCTCCTTTGGTAATCACATTTCCAAAGGTATTTTGAAATCCCTCGGTGGATCACATAAGCAATAAGGGGTCTGCATGCATATCCACAAAGGTTGTTGTACACCTATAATGAATAGCCATCATTGACAGACTTTGCTGCGTTTAAACAGGTCTGAAATATACCTCAGGCATAAACCCTCATGCACACTATTCAATAGAAACTGTAATGAGTGTGTGTGACATGGATGACCTAGGCCAGGGATCACTGCAGTGGCTGGGCTTGTCACAAGCATACAGATGTGACCTAAGGTCTGGAAAGCGGCAGCACACTCTGGCAAAGATAACAGATGTGTTCATGGAGAAAGACGGTTTCCCACCTATGAAATAATTGAGGTCACATGTACATATATGTATTTTCTACACAGCTACCTGACATGTGCAATGCACATACTGTTGTCATTGTGATATGTCATACAGTAGTAAAAGCAAAACCCACAACACACACCAACAATGTCACACACACAGAGCACACACACACACACTCACCAAGTGCAGGATTCAAACCCCTGTTCAACTACTTTCTGATATTAGAACAGTACACATTAACACGACATACTATACACATTACTGGAAGTTTTCCTTTCCACAGGTATATTTGTAGGATGGTGACATCATCAGACTTGACAAAGATAAGTATACCACTTTTAAGGTGTTTTAGTAGTCTCCAAAAAGGTTGCTCTTCTCCAAGGAGATCACACACAAACAGTTGTCAAGTGTAGGATTCAAATTCCTACCTAACTACTTTATGATACTAGAGAAGGACGCATTAACATGACGCGCTCTACACATTACTGGGAGTTTTCTTTTCCACAGGTATATTTGTAGGATGGTGACATCATCAGACTTGACAAAGATAAGTATACCACTTTTAAGGTGTTTTAGTAGTCTCCAAAAAGGTTGCTCCTCTCCAAGGAAATCGCACACAAATACTCACTTGTCAAGCGCAGGATTCAAACCCCTACCTAACTACTTTATGATACTAGAGAAGTACGCATTAACACGACACGCTATACACATTACTGGGAGTTTCCTTTTCCACAAGTTTATTTGTAGGACGGTGACATCATCAGACTTGACAGAGATAAGTATACCACTTTTAAGGTGTTTTAGTAATCTCCAAAAAGGTTGCTCCTCTCCAAGGAGATAACACACAAACACGCACACAGTTGTCAAGTGCAGGATTCAAACCGCTGACATTTCTAGTAATCATTTTAAATCGAGTTGCTGGCTACTGAGACTTGTCTGCATATATCAACTGGACATAAGCTGATTTAAGTATATTTTCTGCACTTATTTAAGATTTGAGTGAGTAAATATTGTGTGTCTTGGATTCAGTAAATATTGTGTGTGTTGCTGAATCTCTGCAGTTAGCCATCTGAGCTCACTGAAAGTTGTTAGACTGCTTTGAAATTCCTTTGTTAGTGTTAATTAGCTTGGGGGTTTCTGCTAATATTAAAATCTGTGTTGGTTACATTTCTAGTAATCATTTTAAATCGAGTTGCTGGCTACTGAGACTTGTCTGCATATATCAACTGGACATAAGCTGATTTAAGTATATTTTCTGCACTTATTTAAGATTTGAGTGAGTAAATATTGTGTGTCTTGGATTCAGTAAATATTGTGAGTGTCTCTGAATCTCTTTAGTTAGCCATCTGAGCTCACTGAAAGTTGTTAGACTGCTTTGAAATTCCTTTGTTAGTGTTAATTAGCTTGGGGGTTTCTGCTAACATTAAAATCTGTGTTGATTACATTTTTAGTAATCATTTTAAATCGAGTTGCTGGCTACTAAGACTTGTCTGCATATATCAACTGGACATAAGCTGATTTAAGTACATTTTCTGCACTTATTTAAGATTTGAGTGAGTAACTATTGTGTGTCTTGGATTCAGTAAATATTGTGTGTGTCTCTGAATCTCTGCAGTTAGCCATCTGAGCTCACTGAAAGTTGTTAGACTGCTTTGAAATTCCTTTGTTAGTGTTAATTAGCTTGGGGGCTTCTGCTAACATTAAAATCTGTGTTGATTACATTTTTAGTAATCATTTTAAATCGAGTTGCTGGCTACTAAGACTTGTCTGCATATATCAACTGGACATAAGCTGATTTAAGTACATTTTCTGCACTTATTTAAGATTTGAGTGAGTAAATATTGTGTGTCTTGGCTTCAGTTAATATTGTGTGTGTCTCTGAATTTCTGCAATTAGCCATCTGAGCTCACTGAAAGTTGTTAGACTGCTTTAAAATTCCTTTGTTAGTTTTAATTCGCTTGGGGGTTTCTGCTAACATTAAAATCTGTGTTGGTTACATTTCTAGTAATCATTTTAAATTGAGTTGCTGGCTACTGAGACTTGTCTGCATATATCAACTGGACATAAGTTGATTTAAGTATATTTTCAGCACTTATTTAAGATTTGAGTGAGTAAATATTGCGTGTCTTGGATTCAGTAAATATTGTGTGTGTCTCTGAATCTCTGCAGTTAGCCATCTGAGCTCACTGAAAGTTGTTAGACTGCTTTGAAATTCCTTTGTTAGTGTTAATTAGCTTGGGGTTTCTGCTAACATTAAAATCTGTGTTGGTTACATTTCTAGTAATCATTTTAAATCGAGTTGCTGGCTACTGAGACTTGTCTGCATATATCAACTGGACATAAGTTGATTTAAGTATATTTTCAGCACTTATTTAAGATTTGAGTGAGTAAATATTGCGTGTCTTGGATTCAGTAAATATTGTGTGTGTCTCTGAATATCTGCAGTTAGCCATCTGAGTTCACTGAAATTTGTTAGACTGCTTGGAAATTCCTTTGTTAGTGTTAATTAGCTTGGGGTTTCTGCTAACATTAAAATCTGTGTTGGTTACATTTCTAGTAATCATTTTAAATCATGTTGCTGTCTACTGAGACTTGTCTGCATATATCAACTGGACATAAGCTGATTTAAGTATTTTCTGCACTTATTTAAGATTTGAGTGAGTAAATATTGTGTGTCTTGGATTCAGTAAATATTGTGTGTATCTGTGAATCTCTGCAGTAGTTCCCCACCCACCCTCCCTGTTTCTTGTTGTGGTTGGTGGCTTTGGAATTGCCTGCCCCTGCTGTAAATCTCTTTTTGCACACTCCTCCTGGACCCATCTCATTCGCTCACTCAACTGAGTACAGTGAGATCATATTTTGATTTTGGATACTCTTACCAGTCCCTTGTCCTCTGCAGTGTACAGAGAGAGCACTTGGGAAGGGCATTCCCCTATAGTATCTTAATCTGCTCTGTTTCCTCCATCTCAAAAAAAAAAATGTTTGCACTTTATCTGCCTTACTGTATTTGTGTTTCTTCCTACTTTATTACCTTATTTTGCTTTTGCCTCTTTTAAAAGTACTCAATTAAATTTATTCTGCTGCCTTTATTACTGCTTGTTAGTAGCCTGATTAAATTGTAACTGTTATTCTAAGGCCCTTGGTTTAAGCACTTGGGCTTCAAACCAGTTGTTTTACATTAGGAAGGTTTGTGGTCTGCACTGTTGTTTCAGGACAGGTAGCGTACATCCTTCTAAGTTGGGAACTGCTGATTGAAGGCTCAGTGTCTGTTATTCTAAAAGTGTATTAGTTCTAGGTTAAGGACTTGGGCTTCAGGCCAGTTATTTTACATTAAGAAGGTTTGTGGTCTGCACGCTTGTGGGAGGAGAGGCTTGATTCTGCCCTTCTGAGCTGGGAATTTCTGGTTAAAGGCTTATTGCGCATGCTTTCTTGAACTGTTTCTTTCTGAAATCGGTATGCCTTTGCTGTAGCATAGACTAGATTCAGGCCAGCTGGATCTAGCTTTGTTTATATGAATTGTGCACTGACCCAGGCCGTCTTTTTTGGAGAAGGTTTCTCTGTACCCTAGTGGCAGGACTGTGCAGTTAGAACTTGTCTAATTGAAGACTGCTGGAACAGAGCTCAGTTTTAAGCTTTTTAACTGGTCAATTGGGTAAAGTGTTGTTTTGATTGTATCTGCTCTATTTTCTGGAAAAATAAAATATATATATATATATATATATATATATATATATATATATATATACTTCTTTTTCGCCTTTCTGAACTAGTATAGTCCAGTTTTCATGTTATTGCTGAATCCAGGATTGTGTTACAAGTTTCTGTGTTGCCATACCTTACTTGGATAGAAGGAAGTTTCTCTGTTCACCTGTGAGAGAGGGGAGCTTTGAGCAGGCTATCTGTCCCTGGAGGAGTGGTTTCAGCCCAGAAGTTGGTAGTTTATTGGCCTTTTTGGGCTAATTTTGATTGTATCTGCTCTATTTTCTGAAAAAAAATGATATACTTGTTTCCCACCTTTCTGAACTAGTATAGTCCAGTTTTCAGGTTATTGCTGAATCCAGGGCAGTGTTACAAGTTTCTGCATTGCCATTACCTTACTTGGATAGAAGGAAGTTTCTCTGTTCACCTGTGAGAGAGGGGAGCTTTGTGCAGCCTATCTGTCCCTGGAGGAGTGGTTTCAGCCCAGAAGTTAATAGTTTATTGGCCATTTTGGGATAATTTCTATCTCTTTCACTTCCCTGCTATAAAAACCACATTTGCACAGTTTTTATGTTTGTATTCCACTCAGCAAGTGCCTTCCAGGTGTTTTTCAGAGTCTACAGCAGCAGAGAGACAAAAGAGTGACTTTGCAGTGATTAAGTATCAGTTTTCTGCTTTTCTTGCTGTCTTAACTAATTCTGCCTAAAACGCCAGTTTTTTTTTTCTTAGCAAATCTGTGATTTAAAAAGTTTGTTATTGTATACAACTCCGCACAGCTCTTCGTGGTGTCCTGCAGAGTGATACAGGCAACTGGTAGGCTACACACCCAAGTGCGCTAGCCGAATTAAAGCATTTACTGTGTTTCTGTACCTAATGTCTGCTACTTAATAAAAAAAAATAAATAAAAATATCCTTGTTTCCCGCCTTTACTGAACTAGAATAGTCTTCAGGTATTGCTGATCTCTGGGCTGTGTCATAGTTCCTGTGTTGCCCATAATCCTTATTTGGATAGGAGGAAGCTTCTTTGTTCACCAGTGAGAGTGGAGAGCTCTGAGCAGCCTATCTGTTCCTTGAGGAGTGGTACCAGCCCAGTAACTTGTAGCTTATTGGCCGTTTTGGGCCATTTCCTATCTCTTTCTAACCCCCTGCTTTAAAGCCAGCTTTAGCGTGCTTTTGCGCTTGTAATTTAAAGTTTGTCCTGTTTGTTGCATTTACCTGTTGAGGCTACACACTCAAGTGCGCTAGCCTGTGTTACATATTTATTGCATTTTCCTGCTGTTTGTTGCAAAAAAGAAGAAAAAAAATTATCCTTGTTTCCCGTCTTTCCTGACCTAGAGTAGTCCAAATACAGGCTTTGCTGTATTCTGGACTTTTGGAAAGTTCCTGTGTTGCCCATTTCCTTTCTTGGATAAAGGGAGGCTTCTTTGTTCACCAGTGGCAGTGGGGAGCTTAGAGCAGCCTATCTATCCCTGGAGGAGTGTTCCCAGCACACGAATCTGGTAGTCTATTGGCCGTTTTGGGCAAAATTTCTAGCTCTTTCAAGTCCCCCCTGTATAAAACCCGCTTTGGAGCAGTTTTTGCACTTGTTACTACTCAGCCAAGCTCTTCGTGATCCTGCAGAGTGGTGCTAGCAGCAGAGAGGCTAAAAGAGCGACTGCTAACCTGATAAAAGTGTTTTTTTTTGCTGCTACTACCTGGGCGACTGTCCGATCTAGCTAAACTGCAAGTATTTCTGCTTCTTGAACTGTTTTAAACTGTTTAAAGTTGTTTTTGCACCTGCACTTTTAAAGTTTGCCCTGTTTGTTGCATTTACCTGTTGAGGCTACACACTCAAGTGCGCTAGCCTGTGTTACATATTTATTGCATTTTCCTGCTGTTTGTTGCAAAAAAAAAAAAAAAAATTATCCTTGTTTCCCGTCTTTCCTGACCTAGAGTAGTCCAAATACAGGCTTTGCTGTATTCTGGACTTTTGGAAAGTTCCTGTGTTGCCCATTTCCTTTCTTGGATAAAGAGAGGCTTCTTTGTTCACCAGTGGCAGTAGGGAGCTTAGAGCAGCCTATCTATCCCTGGAGGAGTGTTCCCAGCACAAGAATCTGGTAGTCTATTGGCCGTTTTGGGCCAATTTCTAGCTCTTTCAAGTCCCCCCTGTATGAAACCCGCTTTAGAGCGGCTTTGCGCGATTTTGCGCATAGTGCAGCATTGGGCAATGCCGCTCAATTGGGTTTAAACCATTCTCGGCTCCACAAAGTCTGCTCTACACTTTTTCCCTTAGAACTGATCTAGTTCTCATAATAAACACCCTATTCCTACTCTAAAGCCTGGCACTTGCTCACTAAAGCAATTATATAAGTCAGCACTAACAAATTAAAAGCACTACACCCTCACAAACTCCCCTTGAGTACCTTGTTCCCCATTGGCCCTTTTTTTCAATTATAAAGGAATTCCCAATACTATTCTAGATGTCCAAAGGTCAGTTGTCAATCTCCTCTCCGGTCCAGCTGGTGAATCTGGGAATCTTGAGGCAATGTTACAAATGCCTCATGTACACAGACAACCCCCTCCTCCTCCCAACAAATTCCAACACATGGGAGAGATGCAACCATATAGCCAAACTGGAGGCTAAGCTCTCTCAACTCAGTACTGGCGTAACCAGTCAGGAGGAGAAGGAAACCACACTCACTACAATTCCAGTCTCACATAGACCTACCACGACAGCAAACCAAACACATAAACACACAAAAACATACTCGGAGGCTCTAAATAAAAATCTGCCTAAGCAACAGAGACCTCCAAAGCAGACACCCAAGCAACCGCTACCCCAAAACAAAACACGTGCAACACATAGCTCACAAAGCCAGTGTGCTGAGCAGTCACAGCCCTTAAGGCTAAACAACACACCTGATACACTTGTAATAGGTGACTCTATCGTCAGGCACACTGACGTCCCGCTCACCAGGCTGAACAAGGAGAAGGTCACGGTGAGCTGCCTGTCGGGCTTTAGGATCCGCCACATAACACAAGCACTCAGGTCACTCCAAGGCAAGTACAAATATGACTCAGTCATTGTCCATGCTGGTGTGAATGACCTGAGATGTACCTCCCTGGACTACATGAAAAGAGACATAGAGGAGCTCTCTGAGCATGTAGCCCAGGCCGGTATAACCCTGACCTTGAGTAGCATCTTACCCTCACCAAGAATGATGCCACAATATGAAGACAAGATAATCAATTTCAACAATTGGCTTAAGTATTGGTGTCATTCAAAGGGGATCTAATGCCTGTCAGCCTGGGATGACATGCTCGACAAGCCACGATGCTTCGCTAGGGACGGCTTGCACCTGTCACCCCTGGGCTTTCGGATATTGGCAAAGGCTCTTGCCACTCCCATAGTGCCTTTTTTAGGCAAGGCTCAAAAGACAAACCCACCTCCATAGGTATCACAAGGGATAAGAAACTAAGAGTAATGCTACTCAATGCCATAAGTCTAAACCTCAAGATGCACGCACTCAAAACTTTCCTTAGCATGGAGAACATCGATATCTGTGCAGTAACAGAAACCTGGTTCAAGGCTCCCGAGAGCACCCCAGCACTACCAGGTTATACCTCATACCATGTTTTTTGGCCCCAAAACTTGGACCGAACCACAAAAGGAGGGGGAGGTATCAATATTTGTCAAAGATACCCACACCTCCAGGTTGGTGGCACAGCACGAAGCATCAGAGACTATCCATGTGCAACTAACAGTGGGTAAAACTGCCTTCCAGTTTATAGCCTGCTACAGACCACCCTCCCAAACCCAGGAACCCCACTCGGCCTTCCTGAGAACACTGGAAAATATGAAGGTCTCTCCAAACACCATTATATTGGGCGACTTCAACTACCCAAACATAGACTGGGAGCATTACTCTAGCTCCAACACCCTAGCCCAAAGGTTCCTAGAATTTATAAACTCAAATGCTATGGAACAGCTTGTTACCACTCCCACAAGAGGGAAAACATACTGGACCTGATCATCACCAACATGGGGACTCTATGCTCCAGAACAGAAGTGTATCCCTCACTGGTAAGAACAGACCATAAACTAATCTCACTAGATATTCACATCCCGACCCCAGCCCCTGCCCAGAAAACCACAGTGAAAAACTTCTCTAAAGCAAATTTCACACTCCTCAAAACCGAGGTGGAATCCTTCAAAGCTCTGTGGAAAATACGGCCCAGACCAGAATCCTTTATAAATGCATTCTATGAACACCTTCAGGAATGCATGGATCATGCAATCCCAAACAAAACCAAGACCCAATCTTCCAAAGGCAGGCGTCCTGTCTGGTGGACCCCAGCCATAAACAAACTATACAATAGAAGGAGGAAGCTACTACATGATAGAGCAAAATCCCAAAAAGGGAAGGCATCTCTGATCAGTATTAGCAAAAAACTACGGGCACTCATAAAATCATCTAAGGCCAGCTTCGGGAGAAAAATTGCACAGAACACTAAGGATAATCACAAGGCTTTCTTTAGTTATGTTAGGAACCTGGATGGAAATTCCCAGATATGCTCAGAATTAGTCCAAAATGACAAAAAATACACCGAACCCACAGACATTGCCAACATCCTAGCTGACAGGTTCAGCGCAAACTTCTCCCCCCCTTCCCCACCAAAAGGGCAAATATCTATCCCAGCAGAGTGCTGCCCTCCTGACATCTCAGATGCTCAGGTAAGAACCGCCCTCTCCAAAGCAAAAAACACAGCATCAATGGGACCAGATGGTGTCCCGGGCTGCGTCCTACATGAACTCCAAGAAGAACTAAACCCAAACATAAAACTACTGTTCAATCTCAGCCTTACTACAGGATATGTACCCAAAGAGTGGCGTACAGCAACAGTGGTCCCTCTCCACAAAGGTGGTGCCTCAACGGATCCTGGAAACTATCTTGGTCTGCAAAGCTATGGAAAGGATCATCATGGACCTCATAAATAAAGATATTGGGGACCTACAGACACTGGATCCTACCCAGTTTGGTTTTGTTAAGGGCAGATCCTGCCTCTTAAACCTGGTTGATTTCTTTGAAACAGTCACCAAGGCCATTGACGAGGGGAAGGTGGTCCACACAGCCTACCTGGACCTCACAAAAGCCTTCGATGCAATACCCCACTTGGGCATTATAGATAAGCTCACCAGCTTAAATATAAACCCCTATGTCACTAGATGGGTTGCAAACTGGCTCAAGGACAGAACCCACATGGTTAGAATTGGTGGAGCCATGTCATACTCCAAACCAGTTACAAGTGGCATCCCACAAGGCTCAGTCCTGGGACCTCTCTTGTTCGGTATATATTTCTCGGAGGTACAGGCCAACACGGAAGGACTGTAGCTGATCAAGTTCACAGATGACTGCAAACTGGGCGCCATAATCGACTCTCCAGCCGACACAAGCATCCTACAAAAGGGCCTCTTAGAAACAGACAACTGGTGCCAGAGCCATGGCCTCAAGCTAAATGCCAAAAAGTGTATAGTCATCC
Source organism: Protopterus annectens (assembly GCF_019279795.1). NCBI lineage: Eukaryota > Metazoa > Chordata > Ceratodontiformes > Protopteridae > Protopterus > Protopterus annectens. The sequence goes on along the minus strand of NC_056728.1, from coordinate 1,227,611,496 downwards.
CCTTCGGCAAAAACAAAGTGCCCACAAATTACCACATAGATGGTAATCCATTAAGTACGGAAGAAGTAATTAGGGACCTGGGGACCCAAGTTGATAGCAATCTCTCATTCGAAAACCACGTGGCCAAAGTGGTTAGAAAATCATTTTATATAGCCCACCTAATCATGAAGGGATTCACATCTAGATCAGGGGAGGTCATCGTGCCTCTTTACTCATCTCTCATCAGGCCCATAATTGAGTACAATGCACCTTTTCAGATGTACCTTACCAGACACCTGCAGCAACTGGAAAGACCCCAAAAGTACCTCACAAAGAGGATCAAAGGGCTCAAACAGATGCCATATGCTGCCCGGTTAAAGAAACTCCAGCTCTACTCAGTGGCATACCGCCTGCTCAGAGGCGATCTGTGCCTGATGTATAAAGCCATGTCCAACCCGGAATTAATGGACATGCTGCACCTCAGAAAATCCAAATCCCATCGAGCTACGTGCTCGAGAGACTTGAACCTCAGCACTGAAATAAATAGGACATGCTGGAGGGACAGATTCATAACCCAGAGGCTCCCTTCACTCTGGAATAAAATCCCAGTTCAGGTTAGGCAGAGTCCCTCATTGACTCTCTTCAAGAGGAATCTTGATGAGTGGATGGGAGATCGTAGATTTACTCTGGGTATCACTTCTGTGTCACTGTTAGACAGATGCACAGTATACTAACCTCAAAAAAGGGCATAGCAAAATTCATTTTAAAATGGGTGGTGAAAGCCAAACACACTCTGGCTAGGCTTGCAAATGCCCTAGGGCAGATAGCCTAGTATGAACCTATGAACCTAACTACTGTATGATACTAGAGGAGTACGCATTTACACAATGCGCTATACACATTACTGGGAGTTCTCCTTTCCACAGGTATATTTGTAGGATGGTGATATCATCAGACTAGACAAAGTGGGTTACATTAGGTGGGCTACATAGAAGGAATTTCTAAACACTTTGGCCATGTGATCATCAAAGGAGAGTTTACTATCTACCTGGGTCCCCAGGGCCATAATTACTTTCTCCGTACATACTGGATTACCACCTACGTGGTAATTAGTGTGCACTTTGTTTTATCCAAAGGGGATGACTATGCATTCTTTGGCATTCTGCTTGAGGGCATTGTTTTGACACCAGGTATCTGTCTCTGTAAGATCCTTCTGGAGGATGTCTGTGTCAGCCGTAGAGTCGATTATGGACCACAGTTAGCAGCCATCTGCAAACTTGTTCAGCCATACTTCTCCCATGCTTGCCTATACCTCTGAGCAGTATCTACTGAACAGGTGGGGTCCCAGGACCAAGACCTGTGGGATGCCATTTGTGACTGGTTTAGAGTCGGACATGGCACCCGCAACTCTGAACATGTGTGTTTGATCTGTGAGCCAGTTGGCCACCCATCCTGTAACATAGCTGTTAATGTTCAAGCTGGTAAGCTTGTCCATCATGACAGAGCGGGGAATTGTGTCAAAAGGCCTTAGTGAGGTCCAGGTGGGCTGTGTGGACTACTTCCTCCATCTATGTCCTTGGTAACTGTTTCAAATAAGTTAACTAGGTTTAGGAGGCAGGATCTGCCTTTAACAAAGCCAAGTTGGATAGAGTCCAATGTCTGCAGGTCCCCAATGTCTCTGTTTATGGGTTCCATGATAATTTGCTCCATAGCTTTGCAGACCAGGCTGAGTAGGCCTATAAGGCAATGGTTTCCAGGTTCTGTTGTGGCACCCCCTTTGTGGAGCTGGATGACTGTTGCTCTGTGCCATTCTTTGTGTACATAGCCTCTGGTAAGGTTGAGTCTGGACAGTGAATGTAGGTGAGGGTGTAGTTCGTTTTGGGGCTGGTATAAGACATAGCCTGGGACACCATACAGTCCCATTGATGTTGTGTTCTTAGCTTTGGAGAGGGCTGTTTTTACCTGCATGTCCATGAAGTCTGGGGCTCTGCATTCTTCTGGGATGGACACAGGCCCTTTTGGGGGTGATGGGGGAGGGTTTGCACTGAACTTGTCCCCCAGGATGTGAGCAATGTAAGTTGGTTCAGTGTATTTCTTGCCATTTTGCAGTAGCTGACAGCATATTTGGAAGTTGCCACCTAAATGTCTGGTATAGCTAACAAAGGCTTTGTGGTTGTTATTCTTACATTCCTTGGCAATTTGTCTTTAGAAACTGGCCTTGGATTATTTTATGGGCGATCATTGTTTCTTCCTAATAATGATCAGTGATGCCTTTCCTTTTGTGAAGTTTGCTCTACCATGTGTTCATTTCCTCCTCCTGTTGTATAGCTTATTTATGGGCAACGACCACCAGATTGGTTTCTTATTTTTGGAGGAGTGCATCTTGGTTTTATTTGGGATGTCTCGATCCATGCATCCCTGTAGATGCTCATAGAATGCACTTGTAAATGATTCGGCAGATTGTATAGCAATATCCTATAGCAAGGGGGCTTTCGAACTTTCCACTTTGGTCTTGGGAAGTGTGCAGTTTGCTTTTGAAAATGTCTTCACAGTAATTTCCTTGACTGGGGGGGGGGATGTGGATGTCCAGTGTGATTACTTTATGATCTGATATTACCAGCAAGAGGTTTATCTCTGTTGTGGAACACTGGTACCCCATGTTGGTGATGATCAGGTCCAGTATGTTGTCACCTCTAGTGTGTGTGGTGACCAGCTGTTCCAGGGCGTTTGAGTTTTTAAACTCTAGGAAACATTGGGCAAAGGACGTTGTACACGAGTAATTCTCCCACTCAATGTTTGGGTAGTTGTAATCTCCTCATATAATGGTGTTTGGTAGGACCTTTATATTTTCCACTGTTCTCAGGAATACTGAGTGAGGTTCCTGAGATGAGGTAGGTGATCTGTAACAGGCTACAATCTGATAGGCAGCTTTGCCCAATGTTAGTTGCACTTGCATGGTCTCCAAGACCTCTAACCTGAAGGTGTGGGTATCCATAAGGTAAATGGATATATCCCTTCCTTTTGTATTTCTCTCTGGGTTTAGTGGCCGAAGAGCAGAGGGATTGTGAGTGTGTTACGTGGAGCATGTCCAACAGCTCTGTGTTTGACATAGCTTTGTATGTTAGGCGGAGATCACCTCTGAGTAGGCAATATGTGAGAGAGTACAGCTGGAACATTTTGAGATGGTCTGTGTATGGCATGTATTTCAGGCCGCTAATGCTGTTTATTGATATTGATATTCATTGATATTTATGACATAGCGAAAGAAAGCTTCATGGTTCTTTATGGACTCTTTGACAATATTTTTGCCAGAACATGGATTGGATAATGTTAGGAGTGCTCATTGTTTATTGATGATACTGATCAGAGTTTATTGATCTTCTATGAATTTTCACTTTCTTTGAACAATTTAAGTACTTGTAGTACATAGTTTGATTATGACAAGAGTCCAATATATTATGTGGGTCTGTTTTCATATCACTGTGTGCGCAAGGCAGAATTGGTGAATAGTGACAAGTTTCTGGGATAAGAACTGCAACTGCCAGATATGTGTGGTCCACTGCTGTACTCAGTCATGGCCTAAGTGCGTGAGCATGCCCAGTATGACCTTTCAGTATGTTGTTGACTGACATTTGCTTTGTTTCTTTAAGTGTGTGAGCATGCCCAGTATGACCTTTCAGTATGTTGCTGACTGAAATTTGCTACATTTGTTTAAGTGTGTGAGCATGCCCAGTATTGATATATATACTATATGCGTGTGAAAATTCAAGTTGGTTTTTACTTCAGGGCTCACCTTTGTGTTGTACATCGACAGGAAGCATGCTGTGCCTGCAGGGCTTCCATGAGTCACTTTGCATAGACTTATCAACATTTCTACATACAAGGGGGACAGCTATTATTTGTACATTTCTACCCAGGGGGCACACCTGATTGTTACTGTGGGTGTACATAGGATGAGGGGCTCACCTGACACTTATACACATTTGCTAGGCCTGCACTGCTAAGTCAGGTACTCCATTTCAGTCTGTACTGTTGCCTATCGTACTGGCTTGAGGCATACTACTGTACTACAGATCTTAGCTTCCAATTTCACGTATATTAGTTTGTGACTTCATAGCCTACCCAACCCACATCACACTGCCTGGCCTGCTGTTATCTGTCTACATAGGCCAGAGGTGAAGCTCAGAGGGCATGCTACAGCATTCGTTTGTGTTTGCATTAGTCTACAGTTGTCCTGCTGTGTCTGTGCCAGTGAAATGCTGTCATGGCTTAGTGGTTCAGTACTGACTATAGTGCACAGTATCTTGAGTTCAAGCCCTGTCACTGCTTTTTTTTTCCTGCTGGGCAGACCTGACTGGTTAAGAACAGTAAAGCAGGTGTGAGTGTGTTTACCTGACTTTGCCTGACTTTGCCCAACATTGCCCAATGTTGCTCAACGTTGCGCTAGTTTGCGCAGGGTGCAGCTCTGCGCAATTGTGCTTAAATATGCTAAACAGTGGTAAAAGCTGCTTAACACTGCTTTATATTGCTTAAAACATGGCAATCATGCCTCAGGTGGTGCTGCAGGGCTGTCTATGTTGGATGCACATAGTACACTCCCTATACACGTTTGAAAACAGGTATTGTCAAGTTAGGCATCCCTTTTATTTTATGTGCAAGTCAGAGAGAGGTATAATTTTCAGGGTTCCTATTGAGCTAGTGTATGTGCTATGTGTTGCCTCTTTGCCAAGGCCAAGGCATACTGGGCACGCCTCCTTCTGCCTACTGGGGCAGGCTCAGGTTGTTCCTCCTCCGAGTCACGCTCTGCCTGTGATGGCCTTGGCAAATGGTGGGGGGCCGTTTGGCCCTGCCCCATGCTGTTCCTGCTGCAGCTGTTTCCGCAGGATTATATTGTGTATCATGGCACATACCATGACAATTTGGGTATATGTAGTTGGTGAGTACTGCAAGGCTCCACCAGATGTGTCCAGGCACCGTAACCATGACTTCAGCATCCCAAACACATGCTCAATTACATTTCATGTTTGTGCATGTGCCTCATTATGGAGTTCTTGTTCAGGTGTGTGCATTTCTGATGGGTGTCATCAGCCAAGGCTCCAGTGCGTATCCAGCATCCCCCACTAGGTGACCATCAGGGATGTCCCCATTGGCAAATGTCTGGTACAGCTACATCAGATGCCAGATATGGGAATTGTGGTAGCTTCCAGGGCAACCAGCACACACATTCAGTATTATGCCCTGGGCATCGCACATGACCTGGCAGTTGATGGAGGGGAAGCCCTTGTGGTTGATGTAGGCCCTACCCCGCTCACCAGCTGGTGCTTTGATGTGTATGTGCGTGCAGTCAATTGCACCCACTACCTCAGGGTATTCCACTATTTGCTGGAAGAGACGCATATTGCTGGCCAGTGCCTCATGGGAACTGGGGAAATATACATGATCACCGACATGTGCTGACATGGCATTCAGGAACTGGTGCAGTACCCCGGATGCTGATGCCTGTGAAATCCCCATCATATCACCAGTTGGTCTCTGGAAGGTACCTGTTGCTAGTATTCTTAGGCCAACACATACCTTAGTTTGCACTCGGATGGGTTCCCCTCTGTTGGTTCTGTGTGTGAGGCGTGGCCTGCACAGCTCAACAATTTGCTGCAGGATGTCTCTGTCCACTCTATAGCACTCCACTATCTCCAGCTCATGTAGCCCTTGGTAGGTTACCCTGGGTCTGTACACTCTTCTCCGTCTCCTCACTGTGGGTTATTCAGCAGCATTCGCAATGACACCACCCTCAGCATCTTGCACATGTTGCCTTATAGTAGCAATGGCAGCCCCTAACATTTTTTGGTCTGAGTTAATCTTTTTAAGTTTTCACTCTCTTTGTATACTGCAGTGTTGCAGTGTTTCTGAGAAAAACATGGGGGAATGTTGTTTGCAGAGTTTTAAGTGCTGGGCTGGGCTGGGCTAGTGTACTGCCTGTGTAATTGGCTGATTATGATTGATTTCCCCTGGCAGCTCTGCTAGTTCTCCTTGGTTAACTTCCTACTACTTCTTTTCCTTCCTTTTCCCTTTCTGTTTCCACAGGGAGCAGCGATGCGCAAACAAGTGCAAACACGTGCACATGAGTGCACACGCACGCACACAGGCTTACACAGGCTTAGACGGATGCACACGCATGCACACAGGCTTAGAAGGGTTTACAGACAAGCGCACATGGTGTAGGGCATTTGCAAGAAAACTCAGTGATATCCACGGCGTACACCTTTGGTTTCTGGGTTTTAGTTAAGACAACTGTAGACACACCTCTTCCAATCCAGAGTAACTCACAGCAAACACAAGCCACTCTGCTCCAATGAGCTTACAGTCTTTTATACATACCCCCTCATGATGTCACCTATCTTCTACTCTACTACTCCCCTACCCCTACACTTACACTCTAGGGACATGGCTCACATGCCAGGGAAAACTGGGATTCACTATCCTTATCCTCATTTGCATAGGATTGCCTATTAATGCTTGGTTACATCTCTCAAACTGAGCTTCCCCCCTTAGCAACCACTACTCAGCAGCCATGTTGTCTTCAGCCTGCCATTCACCTGCATGGCAGAAGAATATTTTTAATAAGACTGTCTATTTTTGGCTTTTTATTTTTTTTTCTGGTTTTTAAAGCGCCACACGTTTGCGCGGTGCTGCGCTATGCTTAAACATCAGAGATCGCGGAAAACAATTTGATTTTTATTAATTTTCACCAATCAAAATGCCAATGGTCTTATATTTGGCCATTGGCATGCTTCATCAACTGGATGCATCCTTTATTTGGAGCTGTCATAGCTCCGTTTTGCTATTTGCAGAACGATTCTCCGTTACCAATGGAGTACATTTCTGCAAATAACTCTACTCTTCCACGGACAGGTTAGTGTTTCCTGGATCGCAAAATTACCTCATTTGCATAGCTTTCGGCAACAAATGAGGTAATTTGCATAACATAACACTGTCCGTGCAAGAGTAGTTTTAGGAGCTCTCATGCACGCCCCTGCCGGCTGTTGCTGGATCGCTCGGCAGACATATTGACTGTCTGCCGGCTTACACTACTCTTAGACTCCATGCAAGCCTTCGTGAATCTGGCCCACTGTATTGTATACAGCATGCTCAATTAAGCTGCAAAGCCTGAAAGCTGAAACCTTTATCATAATTGTAATCATATTATTTTCTAAAAGTACACTCTGTTTGTGTCTTTCAGTTAGGAAAATGCAATTAGACCTTTGTGAAGGATACTAGAAATTCCAAGAAAATATATTTTTCATCTGTTTTGTTTGCCCAAGTAGTATTAAATGTGAAAGAACAGTGACCCCTACTGTTAAGTTTATTATTGTAGCTAAATTAACTACTAAGTATTATTAAAATGTTGTAGAATATATTAGAAAAGGGGTGGGGGGTTAAAAATATGTTTTCATCTTAAAAGTTGCAGCATCACATGCTGAATGTATCAAAGTGTGGCAAATTACTACCTAAACTATTCTCAATATATTTGTACAGGTTACATAAGCATTGTTTTCAGCACCTCACCAAAATCCTCCTGCAGCAATATGTCATAGGGATCTGTGGTTATCACATTTTCTGGGTTCTCTTCATATTATCCTGCAGCTACCTTTATTTTAGGCTGCTGTTAAAACTGCTAGTCGTGTACAAAAGGTTTTGGACAATAGATATTTCTTGGCATTCTTAACAGCATACTACTTGGAATAAATTCCAGGACACTATAGTAAAGTGGATACATATTTTATTCTAGTAGGCACAAAGGTGCAAATAACAGTTGAAATCCCCAGATGGGCAGGAAAACTGACCTAGAAGTGATAGATCAGTCCCCCCCAGCAGAAGACAATAAAAGTCCTGAAAGATTTTCTCTGTCTGTAGCTGCTAAGAGCGAAGAAATGCCATTTTATGGTGGTTAAATTGCCTGTGAAGCATTGGATTTAGTGGTATTTGTTTCCTTCTATCCCTGAGTATTTCACTTAATGGTAAGCTCAAGGTTGTAAAGTTTCACACACTCAGCTCCTCACTAGCAACTAAACATAGTTCTATCGCTACTACTCAGGCATTCCTATCTAAATATTAAGAGGCCTTTTACAGGGTATAGGAAGGACCATACAAGCTAAGAAACAATTTGGTGTAAAATAATCTTAGGGTAAAAGTAAAATATAAAAAAAAAATGCAATGAGGTTCCTCTTCAAGTATAAAGTTACCCTAATTATCATAAATACATTTTATACTACAGATATTCAGGCATCACAGATTATTTTCTGTGGAGTAGTTGCACATGGGTGGGATATCTTCATTCCACACTGGGACCATGCACCATTCCCCTACCCTACCCAGTTCCATGGGTTCAAGTCTCACCCCATCGCATTCACCAATTTCTAACCATTCCCTCAGATTCTACCTGAGTAAGCTACCAAAACTCACTGAGATATGACAACTGGCTTTCTGTTGTAATTCTGAGACTCATAATTGTGAATCCCAGAATTATGAAACAAAACAACAAAGTATAAAAGAACAGAGAATGCTGACAATCATTGTTTTCCTCCAAAGTTTTTTTTTTCACAGTGGGGCAAGCCTCCTGTGTCAGCTATGTAGGAGGCCGCAACACCCTCAACAACCATGCAACTTATATGTACTAACTCTGAGATCATAGAAACCACTACACGATGCTAGAGCATTAAGTCAATAACCAGAATAAAATACAAGAGTATAATAGTCATACATTAAATAAAAAGATGTTTAGAACGTTTGTTTGTATGGAATAAGGACTTCATCAGAACAATGCAAGTAAAAACAATACTCATTTAAATACTGAAACTTTCATCACATGATCAGCTGAACCAAGCAGATTTTAAAGTGCAAGTTGCAGAAACAAATGGAACAGTAATAGATACACACAATAAATAAATAATGTTAAATAACATAAATGCTCATAAACAGGACAAATAATAAACGTGAACAATATTTGATTAATACGTTATTTCATTTAAACTCATCCCTGGATATTCCTATTCAAAACATATTTATAACTTAAAAGCATGCATTTTAAGAATACTACTAATGAACATGGCTTCATTAAGAAGAGGAGCTTCGGCTTCACATGTATTCAGACAAATCTGACAGATGAGCTCACAGTATTCGACATGTACCACCCCAGAGTCTCCAAGGGAATTGTGAGGAACCTGTTAAAAACAGTAAATAAAACATTCTTTTGTTGGTGACAATTGAGGGAATGTATAAATAATGCATTTTTCTCATTGTTTTCAGTCACGCCATAATTATAAAGTCCTAAAAAGACAGAAGATAGAGATGAATGCTTCATTGAAGGAAGATAAAAACACAATGTGAGCACAAAACAAAACAATCAAGCAAAGTAACAGCCATATCTTCATAATAAGAACCAGGTTTAATAAAAAAAATCAGTAAGCACTTTCACATACAGCTTCATCAGACCAAGCTGTATGTGAAAGCACTTACTGATTTTTTCTATTAAACCTGGTTCTTTTTATGAAGATATGGTTGTTGCTTTACTTCATTGTTTTGTTTTGTACTTACATGTCATAGTTATGCTCATATTCCCTCTGCATAAATTATTCTCCGTTTTGCCTATATAAAATAAATGGCAAAAATCTCAGAAGGTGCTCAGTCTTCTATAATATACACACTAATGCCTATGCAAGTTAAATTATTCTCTCCACAAAAACTGTGAAAGTCAACTAGAAAAGCATTATGGTTAATAAGTGATTTAAAAACGCAAATTAAACCAGCTTCCACTATCAGTGGCTGAAACTGAATGCACCAAGGATTGGACCTCCTGAACTAAAACAGCCAAAAAAACACCTTTTTAAATGTTTTTTTTTTCAGTGGGGAGAGTCAAGTCCCCCTGAATCCCCCAAACATATATATATATATATATATATATATATATATATATATATATATATATATATATATATACACATATATATATGGTTTCACTTTATAATCTCAAAATAGTAAAATATCGAATTTTAGTATTTCGAGACTATAAAGTCGAAAGTGAAGTTACGTGAAACTGCATAATATTGAATGCGGTAATGTCGAATCCGCCGTTGTTTTGTTGCATTTATGATGTGCGGTGAGGTTAGCTGGGGATTCAGGTAAGTGGTTTTCTTGTAAGGGTATTGGGTAGGGATTTTAGTGTGTGTGAGTGTGTGCGAGTATGTGTAATGCTGAGCTTTATGTGTTTGTGTGTTTAGTGCGACCTCAGAGTTAGGGGGTGCAGGGGGCTTGACCCCCTGCATATAGATAGGGTAAGTGTGTTTATTATGTTGTGTTTGTGTGTGTTCTTTTGTTTGTTGTAGTGTCATTAGGTAGGTGTATGTGTGCTTGTTTGTGTGGTGGTGTGTGTATGTGAATGATCGCGATTTTGAATTTCGCGGTTGTGGGTGTTGGTTTTTGGGGCTTTCGGCTTTATAGTTTTGAGATACTAAAATTCTGTATTTTAGTATTTCGAGATTACAAAAGTGAATCCATATATATATATATATATATATATATATATATATATATATATATATATTATTTTATTTTCAGTTTGATTACTGGGCCTAAAAGTGCCCGTTTTCAGTGGAGGCCCGGGGAGAAAAGCTCCGTAAGCAATACAAATACATTAAAGGTTACAAAATGTTAAAGAAAAATACAAGAATAAAATTCATACAATCAGTAATGCAAATGCATAAGATGCAAATCAAACAATGCAGCTAATAGGTAATAGAGAACACCTTTACAAGAGTTCCAAATTCAAAACAACATGATACTAATGTCTGTAGCAATAGGATTTTTTTTTTTTTTTTAACATTGGTGGTACAGATATATACAGTATTTACAATATGTAGTATTGAGGAAGAAATTCCATAGTCAGAGAAAGACTGCTAAGTCTATTTTAGGAGAATAGTAGAGAAATGCAAGTGATGTAGACCAGTCGGTGGGGTATTCACTAGAATTTATGTAGGGTGGAAGCAGGAGCAGTTCCATTTGGATGATAGATATAGGAATAGTTGTGTCTTGAAGGATTGTGAGTTGGGTGTAGTCCTGAGAGAAGGAGGAAGAGAGTTCCATTTCTTACCTAGTGAGAAGGAGAGAAGTAGTTGGCCAGCGGGACGTTTTGGTTTGTGAATGGAGACTAAGTTTTGGTGTTTGGATCTTAGAGATCTATTTGGGATGTATGGAGAAAGTATATTTGTTAAGGCTGGGCATTTTTCAGGGTAGAATATTAATTTATGAGCTGTAGTTAGTTGGAGGTAGTCTAGGTGGTTAGAGAGTTCTAGCCAGTTCAGAGATTGTAGGGAAAGGCAGTGGTGAGTTGAGGTTTTAGAATTAGTGGCAAATTTAGAGATCTTATTATAGCAAGTTTCAAGTTTAGAGATGTTAGAAGAGGACAGATTAGTATAGATATATATATACATATATATATATATATATATATATATATATATATATATATATATATATATACACACACACACACACACACACACACACACACACACACACACACACACACACACCAACTCTATGGTTGCACCAACTCAATTTCCCTTGCAAAGAGCATCACTGCTGGCAAAACTCACAAAGAGTAATTTACATTGGAGAAACTCCAATCATTGACAGGTTGAAGTTTGGGCAACTGAAGCTCGAGTTCAATCTTTGTCTACTCATAGGGTATTGAACAAAACCAGAGACAAATAATGACAAGACGGGAAAAGGAGTATTAATAAATAAAGTTAAAGAGAACACTTCCAAATGCTAAGAAAAAGCGCTAGAATAAGTACCAGTAATGCTAGAGTGACTTACCTATGTTGACTACAAAATAATCTACTCAAGCATCCAATACAGTATTTCCAAATTTGCCTCCAGTGACGAGGCCATTAAAAATATTGCAGTACTAAAAAACAACATAACCTTCCCTCTTTTCTCTTCAGCAAACTTCTTTGATAAAACTCCTCTGCTGACACCACACCTCCCTACAATATGAATGCACTTCCTCCCCCTTTTACTTTAAAATCTAAAAAAAAAAAAAACATTCAGAACTATTAGACAAAACATACTACTATTGGTGCCCAGATTTCTACATACTACACCCCAAATTGGTAAGAACAGGTAGTACCATTTTAAACCACCATTTGAAGCATACATTCAGTTTCACCTTCACTTCTAAATCCATTCCACTTAGCTTCAATGCTAAGTAATATTGTCTGTTCCAAAAGTAGCTTTTCCTACCACAACCACTGACTACTGATCAATTGCCACTCTTGGCTTATGGTCACAAATTCTGGAAAAGTTAATCTGCAGGCAGCTATTAGAATATATTTGTAAATATGACATAGCTACAGACCAACAGCATGGATTCCATACCACCTACAGTACACTAACATAACTATATATGGCACCTAACCAAATCAATAGCAACACTGAAAATGGACTACTCACAGGTACAATTTTTTAAGATCTTAAAACATGTCTTTGAGGTTGTGAACCACCAGCTGCTACTTCAGTGGCTGAGCTAAACTGACTTTGCTTTGTATAGCAGTTGGCAGAGAAGACTAAGAATGTGTTAATTAGCTGTTTTCTGTGATCCAGTGCTCCAGGGTTTGATCCTCTCTGCCTCCATTGCCTGATTGTGTGACTCTGAGCAGCTCACTTAACCAAACGATGCTTCTGTGATGAGTCTCGAAAAGGTCTGAGAAGATCAGTGCCCCAGCCTGGTAAACAAATACAAATAAAATAAAGAAGTATTTCACTGGTTCCAGAACTGCCTCAATAACAGAACCTTTGTTGTATACCCTAGGAATGTTACCTCAGGGCAGGATGTACCACACAAAGATGCCCACAGGGTTTAGTGCAAGGACCCCTGTTGTCCTGTCTCTTTCTCAGTACATTAAGTTTATAAGAGTATATAAATCACTGGCTATGTTAAATAAGAAGTTACAAGACTGTTTTACATAGATATAGAATCAGTTGATTAAGCAATAACCAATGATGTCAGTGTGGTATAATAAGATTTACCCACGGTTAGTGTGGTTTAATCGCCCGAGTGATTAAATAAAGACAACCGCGGGTAAACCTTAATATACCACACCATGGAATCGGTTATTGCTATTATACAATGAGATTATTTAAGAAAAAAATATTTACTTTTCTTAAATAATGTTTTTGTATAATGGCGCCGTACTGTCCTTCCGCAGCTGGTAATATCTTGGTGCCTTTTTTTGATGTACTGTGCATGCGTATGGGACTTGCATTCCATGCATACCCAGTACATCAGTGTTTTGGAAAGGAAGCAACTGAGAAAAGAAGGTCTCCGTTGCTCCATTTTTGTCTTCTTTTTTTTTTTTTTAATAAAAAAAAAAGTTTCAAACAGTTTATGGGTAGAAGAGAGACAGAATGGAGGAAATACAAAGAAAATCAGGTACGTGTCTTTAGTTTTAAATAACGTACCTGATTTTCCTAGTATTTTGTACATGCTGTCTCTCGTATGTCCAGCGTCCGGACTACAAATTTTTTTTTCATTTTTATTTAAAAAAGTGAAACTTACATAAAATACCAACGGAAAAAACTGCAGGCGACCAGACCTTTTTCAGTTGGTATATTCTCGGATTTACAACGGGCACACTGGTTGGGCTGGCCAGTCAGCGTACTCGTGTTAGAATATTAATGGCCAGTCATTGCATAATTCTAATTATCTCACTATTAATAACAAAAGATCTTCTGCTATGATATTAGGAACTCAGATGAGAGTTGCTTATACTCAACCTCCAAACATTAAGGATGCAGAAGAGATATCCATACCTTCAACTAAAGTACAATGCTTTATGGGATGTATGTTAAATAGCAAGCTGTTCTTTGGCAAACACATTAAAAAAAACAGGTTAACAAAGTTCTAAAAAGTGTCTCCTATATTATCCCATTTGCTTACTACTGAAGCTCATGCATTACTAACCAAAAATGTCTACACTTCATGTCTCATGTATGGGCTCCCTCAAATCTATCTAAATTCCTAACAACATATTGCAGCCCTTCAAACAGTTGAAAACAAAATACTTTTATTTATTCATGTATTATAATAAGAAACACCACTGTGATAACATTCAGAACATCAAATGATTTCCAGGTGAGGCGAGAGCATATTTATTTAATTTCTATATTCTCTGACCTACATGTGCCTTCAGTAGCAGGTTGGGCGCTGGGCTGGCAACTCGACACCGTAAAACTCTACTGCAAATCTTGAGCAGACAGGTCATCCGCTGTGGCGACCCCAAACTGGGAAAAAGCCGAAAGAAGAAGATTCTCTGACCTACATGCTATTACATGTAAACTTTTGCCTAACTTCAAAAGCACACCACTTCTCAGAAATCCAGACAGAAGATGTTTAGATACCCTACAGCTGCAAAAAAAAAAAAAAACTATACAATGACAGCCACATAGCCTTCTAAAAATTGTATTGGTAGCATGGAATACTCCATCAGACAAAATTAAAAAATCTAGCAAATTAACTCTCTTTTGAAACTCACTGAACACACATCTCATTAGCAAACATAAGTGCAATTGTTACACAACCAGGACAGAGTTAAGGAATTGGTGCCTAAACTATTGTACTAAAAACACACATTCTGCTCAGAAATGTACAACTCTAATGGTGCATAAAGACAGCTGTGCAATGAGTATAAATGTGTAAATCAATGCTGCTGGTATCCTTGTATGTAATGCTGTGAATTGCATGAATAACACTGATGTAAAATCAACAACTGTAGTAGTTATATAACTGTCAATGTTGGTTATATTTTTTCCTGAACATAAAAGTTAGTTTGAAATGTAACTCAGAAAATGATCTGTTTGTAAATATTGTTTTGAAAAGTTGCTACTGCCTCTTTGCCTGGGTTATTGTTGAAAAGCTGTTTAGACCAGTTTACTTAACATGCTTAAGAAAGTTAAATAAATGTTGTTGTTGTATCTTTCGGCTTTTCCCAGTTAGGGGTCGCCACAGCGGAACTCCGGTCCACTAATGATTGGCAGTAGATTTTTACGTACCAAGTTGCCAGCCCTGACGCTCAACCTTCAATGAAGGTATGCCCATTCACGCATGTCTCCACACAGAAGACGCTTTAGCTGAGAATCGAATGGGACAATGTCTTACTGTGAGGCGACAATGCTACTGCCTATGTGAATGTGTTGCTGTTTCTCAATTCTGGCTCAGTTTACATATTTTGTATAAAACTGCAGTAAAAGCTGCATAAATATAAGAACAATCTTTAATGCTATAGTACAAGATATATTTTGATAGATGTTATCTCTGCCTGTTTTAAAGTATACTTGGAACTTGTGAAATCTATCGTGGTTAAAAATGTATCAACATGCTGCCATGCAATGGCAGTGAAAAAAATTATTCCATAAAGAGAAAGTTAAATTGCCAGTTCTTAGAAATCAGTAAACAACATTTTTGTTTATATGTATAATGAGTGAATGAAAATCACTATTCTGACGTCTTTCTCTCTGTCCGACATCATTTGGTCGACACAAACAGATGGTCAATATATATGGGCAAGACTAAAAATCCTCAGGTAGGGGAATATTCCCTTTCCCCAAGGGATTGTGTTATCTTGGAGTTAGTACATATAATTAGCAGGGGGTGTGGGGACACAGCCCCCCTACATGAGCGCTGGAGGGAGGCTTGCCTTCCCTGCAAAAACACTTGTTATTGGTTTAGCCTGCTCCAGAGTAATCCCGACTCCCGAGGGTATACGCAGTACATGTCAATGTTCTGATGTTTCAACATAAACATGTCTATATTACCAGTATCGACACAGCGATCGTTCGATTACTCATTACAGATCCATATAATGCCTAGGTTCATAACAGAGATCCATTTAACTGTTAGCATCCTCATTTAGAAACAATTTTTCCAAATCTCTTTGACAGTTGTCTCAAATGAGAGAGAGAAATTATGAAATTTTAATAATTTTTAAGATATAGCAGTCAGCTAAATACCTCAGTGAATTACTGCATGAAAGAATATAAACAGAATACAATAATGGTAATATTTGTTACTTCCCACACATGAAGATGTGAACATAAACTTGCTTAGCACTTAATGATTCCATCTAGTGATAGTTCATATCCTAGCAAATGGTTATGTCTTATACAGATAATGGACTCAAAAGTACATGATAATACATATTTTTATATATTTTTTTTGTTTCTGTGTACCTCATTTTTTCTTTTATTCTGCGTACTAGTCATGCCAGTGACAAATCTGAAAAGTTTAAATGAGGTTGTGTTTTTCTAAAGCATGAACACTCTCCTAAATGTGCAGTGACATCTCTTCTACAATTATGTTTATAAGTAATAGCATATTACTCGCTGCTAACTATACAAGAAAGAAAATACCGAATTTTTAAGGCTCAAGATTGTTTTTTCAGAACTGTAACATTATTTTTTTTCAAGAGAGACAGCTCATTCATGTAATGGTAGACTGAATAAAAATTAATTTAAAAGAATAAGCTGTTAATCTTAAATATGGTATAAAATATTATAGTTCTTTATATATTCTAGTATTCATTGTTGCAATATCAATTTCATCTCACATCTGTAAAAGCAAACCCAGTACCAATGTATTTCAAAAGCAATAATAATACAAGTGTATGAGGCATGAGTTATGTTTAGTCTCTCAATCTGTTTAGCACACCTAAAATTTATGGCACAAAATTTAATGCATCATAAGGTATAAAAAGTCCGTCACTGTAATGTTTTCTGTTATTATCATCAGATAAATCAAAATCTCTTTAATGTTTGAAATGAAGTGTATCAGAGCATGAAAAACAGACAGCAAATTTCTGCCTACATCACACAAAAACCGCAGTGCTGACCTACTGGATGGGAATGTAAATAATAAAGGTAATGCTGCAC
Source organism: Protopterus annectens (assembly GCF_019279795.1). NCBI lineage: Eukaryota > Metazoa > Chordata > Ceratodontiformes > Protopteridae > Protopterus > Protopterus annectens. The sequence goes on along the minus strand of NC_056728.1, from coordinate 1,227,594,537 downwards.
AGATTGACTTAGCCATCACAATGCAGCCGACAACACCAATTAATTTTCTGCCCCTGCTGTGATTAAGAGTCTCATAAGGACTATTTTAGTTTAGTGGAACATTATGTAGTTAAAAAGTATTATTAACTCAATATTTCAAAACCAAAAGCACAGAGCGGTTATTAAAGTTTAAAATTATTGTAATTACACTGCTTTGAAAATACAAGTAGGTGGTCTTGTCTTTTGATCCTGTCTTTAACTTAATTTGTTTAAATATTTTTGTGAGGGTTCACATGATTCTGAACCCTCTCTTAATTTTCTGGCATACTATAGCCCCTTGTCTCTTCCACTCTCCTAAATACCCTGACCTTTACTTCCTTTCAGAATCCCCTTAATGTCGATATTTTCCCATCTGCTGCTAAGGAACTGTGTTCATACAGTTGGAGAATATATGTTCCTTAAAAGGGAGCATGTAGTGGTGTCACAGTGATGAGCACACTTTTGCTAACACCCACCAAATATATTATTCTCTCACTCCTACTCCCAGCCACAAGTTATAATAGTCACCCCAACCTTTGCTATGGTGTCTTGATATTCATTTCTCTATCAAATAATAATTTACACGTAGAAGTAATTTATTTCTGAGATTGGCTAAGCAATGGGTGGTGAGAAATAAAACTCAGCCAGCCCTTCTTCTAACAGCCCTTAAGCTTTACAAGGCCATTCATGAAATTGGGACCCAACAACAATAATGGACACCAGGGCACTTTATCCAGTGACAAAGGGTAGACTCCACTCGAATCCTTTTTCCATACGTGGTACTTGTATACCTTTGCAGCGTCTGCATGTTGCTTTGTCTCCAATGTAACCAGCTTTTCTTGTCTGCCTCTCATGAATTATATTCCATCATCAGTGAAGGAAGAGTGGGTCACGAGTTGTCCACAGTAAAAATATAAAATTTCTCTGTATCATGTTAGTTGCCATATCGCCTGTTAGTAATACAAGGTGTTTCCTTCCTCATGCCTCTTTATATGTTATTCTGTCCATGGGTCCATGTCATTTAATTGAAACTCAAATGGTCCAGTTCAGTTGACTGAAAATTCTTTTCATTAAAAATTAATTTGATTGAAAACTCACTTCACTGAAAAGTGTAGAAGTCTATAGAAAGTGTCTGATGGTGTAGTTTCTTATCACAGGTGTCATTATGGAAGTGAGTCTAGCAGAGTATGTGTGGGCTGCAATCCTCAGCATCATGTTGTATACCCACATTTGTAGAGGAGGGGGTTAGCATAATGGTTAAACTGTTTAATTTATAAACACAAATTACAGGGTTTGATTCTCAAATAGGGTAACTAACTAGACTTAAAATGGCTCACGAGGGCAAATAACCTAGTACTAACCTATGGATTGTGTTTTCATTCCAGGCCTACTTCACCACATGTGCTGTTTTTTCTTCTCTCCAAGGTTGAGTCATCATGGAGTTAGTATATATAAGTAAGAGGGGTGTGGAGGGCAAAGACAAGCACATGGGAGGTGAGCTTGCCACCCCTGCAAAGACGTTTTTATGGTATATTTGTTGTGAAGTAAGTTTTCAGTGAAATGAGTCTTCAGTTAAATTAATTTTCATTTAAATGAATTTTCGATCACATGGGCAGGGCCATTTGAGTTTCAATAAAATGAACTTTCAGTGAAATGTCATGGACTCTCTTTCCATACAATGCTATATCCCCGAATTCTGTGAAACCATATCATTATAACTCTATCCTTTCTCCTCTGCATAAGAAGCATTTTCAAGGCCATTGTATCCATCTGTCTCTCATACCCCATGCTTTGTGTTCTGTAACCCCTCTGATCATGTTAATTACACATATTTGAACCATGTTACCTCCAAATGTCCTTCAGAGCAGTGTACAGTACCCTACATGAAGTTTATTTAGTGCCCTTGAAGAGCAGTAAGCAGTGATTCAGAGGTGCCTGTACTCTATGTCTACATTTAAACCTTGTGTAATACATCTGGCACCCCGATTATGCTCTGAAAATGAGAAAAAAAGAATGATGTTTTACTCACATTTGTATGTTGTTAAGTTAACAGTTAAATGAACTTGACATTGGCACACAGATGACAATCACACAGAGCAGAATCAAAAATCGGCTAAAATCTTTGAATGCTTTTAATGTACCTTAAACTATCATAATACAGTAGTCAGAAGCAATCTGCACTTCTACCAATCGACAGCTTCAGAAGTTATACACACCTTGTGCTGCAATGCATTTTCAAAGAGTAGTATCACACAGTCAGAGTTAAAACTCCCTAAATATTACAAAGCATTATGACTGGATTTCTGATCATAACCATTTATTATCTATTCTTGAAATGTAGGTAAAGAAATTAATCTCTTCAGCTTTTGTCTCAAAGCGAGTTCCTTGATATTCATTTCTCTTAACAATTATTAATTGATGTGTAATTTATTTCAGAGGCTGGGTAAGCATTGAGAAGAAAGTCCACCCCTCCAGTAAGTTTTGTTTATCGGTTGCTATGGATTTAAGACCTTTGTTGTGGTATTTATAGGGTTGTTGGTCATGCAAAGATGCAATCCTAATGGCACAGAAAGCGAGACATAGATATCCATGACTGAGTCTCTAAGAGACTGAGTATAGGGAGAGGACTTGAAGTTTGTTTGTTTATGTCTTTCGGCTTTTCCCGGTTAGGGGTCGCCACAGTGGAACACCGGTCCGCTAATGATTGGTAGTGGATTTTTACGTACCGGGTTACCAGCCCTGACGCACAACCTTCAACGAAGGCATGCCGCATTCACGTATGCCTCCACACAGAAGACACTCTAGCTGAGAATCGAATGGGACAACGTCTTTCTATGAGGTGACAATGCTACCGCAGCACCACCACCGCAGTAGTGCAGCACAGTAGTCTTCTTTTTAGGAACCTCTGAGGTCTGTCAAGTAGCTGAAGTGTCTGAATCAGTCCATGCCAAAGGAGGGATTGTGTTCTATAATTGGCCTAATCAAAGCTGCTTACAGAGGGATGATACCATGTAAGGGTCAATGTTTAGGGTCCTAGATGGATGGCACCATGTTGGGTTGTCTCTGCAGCCATGCTGCATGCTAATGAGGCAGTCAGGGAAATGTGCATGCTAATTAGTCATGTGATCCCACCCCAGGAACTGCCTCCATGGAGGCAACTACATGCCAAGTGATTCACAGAATCACTCAGGTGTGTAGATCAGCATGTCACAGTAGTGAACACAGCCAAAAGGTCATGTTCATGCAGTTCTATACAAATGCTGGGGAGTTTAGTGATAAGGTAAGGTTAGGACCTGTGTGTGCATGACTGCATATGAGAGGCAGAATGTACTAGTGTATCTGTGAATGTGTCTGTCTCGGAGGTAGCAACAGGGGGGGGTAGTGAGCTTAGGTACATGTGGGAGGGGTAGAGAGTGGTGGCCATCATCCTTCCACACATCCATAGACTAAGAAGTACAGCCTGCAACATTAGGCTGGGGGACCACTGGACATCAGTATTAATTCATGCTTTAAGGGCACTTTCACAGTATGGGATCAGGAAGAAATCAATAGACAACAGGGAAAGCAGTTATTTCTTGTGCCTTAACTGTTATTTCACAATACAGGGCTCAGGAGAAACTCTAGTCACCAGAGATAACTGTTACTTCTTATGCCTTAATGGTACTTTCACAGTATGGGGATTGAATACTAGACACCAGGGATAACTTTTAGTTGTCAAATTTTAAAGGTACTTTCACAGAACAGAGATGGGAAGGACATCAGCCATCATATAACTGTCATTTCTCATGCCTTAATGGGAACATAAGCAAAACGAGTATCAGGGGTGTAGAAAAGCCTAGACTACAGGGATACTCAATATATCATGCCTTAAAGGCACAAACACATGTTTAAAAATACAAAAGTGATATCCCAGAATTGGAAGAGCACCCTCCTCAGCATAAACAAGCAAATAAGACAACTCATAAAATCCTTAAAGAGCAAGTATAAGAAAAATTTAGCAACCATAGCCAAGGATAACCATAAGGCTTTCTTCAGTCGATGTCTGCAACCTAAAATGTAGGACTCAGATGTGCACTGAACTAATTGTGGATGGCATCCCTCACACTGATGCTGCAGAAATTGCAAACTTGCTAGCAGACAGGTTTGGTGAAAATTTCACCCCCTATCCCCCCCAAGCATACCACAAACCATGTCTTCATCATCTCCTCCTCCCTGCCTCTCCAAAGCACAAGCCATCAATGCTCTCTTCAAGGCTAAGAACGCAGCCTCTGTGGTATCAGATGGCAGTCCAGGCTGCATTCTTAATGTTCGAAAACAAGAGCTAGCTACTCCATTAGGCATTCTGTTTGACCTCTGCCTGAGTACTGGCTTTGCCCCCACTGAATGGCAAACAGCAACTCTTATCCCCCTCCACAAGCGCGGCTCAGCAACAGACCCAAGAAACTATAGACTCATAAGTTTAACCAGCCTCATCTGTAAGACAATGGAACAAATCATCATAGACCTCATAAATAAGAATATAGCCGACCTCCAACCCCTGGGTGTGTTCCAGTTTGGTTTCATTAAGGGCAGGTTAGGCCTGGTAAACCTGGTGGACTTCCTCAAGAATGTGACCAAAGATATAGATTAGTGTAAAGCTGTGTACACAGCCTATCTTGACTTGGCCAAGGCCTTCAATACTATCCTACATTCAGGCATCATTGACAAAGTAACCCAGTTGAATATCAACCGCTATTTTTTCAGATGGGTTGCAAACTGGCTCAAAGATCAACAACACTCAGTTAAAGTGGGAGACTTTACCTCTACCAGCAGGCCTGTTACCAGTGAGGTCCCACAGGATCAGTGTTAGGCCCCATCTTGTTTGGTATATACTTCTCATAAGTCCAGGACAAAACGGAGGGGTTGTGGCTAATCAAGTTTGCGGATGACTGCAAATTAGGTGCTATCAGTGAATTCTCGTGATGTCAGTTTTCTTCAAAAGGGGCTTACACAGACCAATGACTGACAATAAAGCCATGGTCTTAAACTAAATCCCAAAAAATGCATCATCATCATCATTCTCTTTGGTAAAAACAATGTCCCCGATGATTATAATAAACAGTCATACCCTAAGTACCAATTCAGAAGTGAGAGACCTGGGGAACACAAGTTGACTGTGACCTCAACTTTGACCACAATGTGTCTACTGTGGTAAGGAAGGCATTCTACGTCACTCACCTGATTAGTAAAGGCATCACCTCAAGAGCAAAAGAGGTTATAACTCCCCTGTACTCATCCTTCTTCAGGCCTATTACTGGATATAATGCTCCCTTTGGTATGTACCATACCAGACACCTGCAGCAACTTGACAGACCTCAGAGATTTCTAACTAAGAAAATTTAGGGTCTCCAGCATATGTCTTATGTGGACAGACTGAAGTCACTGTCAGTGTACTCAGTAGCGTATAGACTTTATAGAGGTGACTTATGTCTGGTTTACAGGGCTATCTCTGACCCAAATCTAATGCAAATGCTGCATATTCATAAGTCAAATGGGATGAGAGTCACCTGTTCCAGGTACCGCAATCTAGACTGTGACATAAACAGGACCTGCTGAAGAGACAGATCCATCTCTCTGAGGTTGCCACTCCTCTGTAATAGGCTTACAATCCATATCAAACAGAGCACCTTCATGACCCTGTTTAAGTGCAACCTGGACGACTGGATGGGAAACCATAAATTTCTGCCTGGGATTGCCCCAGCTTCTCTCCTGGACATGGGTAATCCTTGCTAGAAAAACCTTGGGCATAGGCGATATCTCTCATCTAGTATTATATTCGGATTTAACAGCTAGGCTTGTAGACCCCCGGCTCAATAACATCCTATGAACATATGAACCTCTAATTCTGTTGAAACTTGTTCTAGCTGAAACTGGTTCAATAATATTTTGTCTGCTGGCGATATCTTATGTATCATTCTAAACTCTACTAATCTGTCCACAGTATCCATATCTTTTTCAGTATTTACATATTTTGTGAATGAGGAAGTATTAATATCCTTGAACAAGGGTCATTTTCTTCTTTCCACTAACATCCTTGGATTTTCATCTAGTAACCGATACTCAAAGTTCAGCTCCACTCCACGTCACCTTCACTGCCTCTATTTAGGTATAGATTGGGGATAGAAGCAGTGGCAGATTTAGGATTACTAACACACAAGTAAGGAAAAGGAGGGGGAGATCCCCTGCACCACTTTACATATGTGTGCTGATCCTGCCCCTAATCCTAACTCTCCACCTTTGCTTACAAAAAAAAAAAAAAAAACTTTCCGTAACATTACCTCTGTTCAAAGTATGTCTGAAATTAGTGGTAGAGTTTGGGTTAACCAGTCACAAATGGAATAGTGATGGACTGTAATAAAGCTTTAAATATTAAAGTGGAATTATGCAAGTACAAAAATAGAGTCCAGTATCTGTTCTTATGATCAAGAGTTTACTAATAAGTAGTGGTGTTTTATTTAGAGATGGGATGGCATAAAAGAGTCTGAGGATCAAACTCTGAATATGACACCTTTTTCCTTCCCTCCCTTCCAGAAACAGGGCAGTAAGGGAATACAGTTGTTGTGGGCTTGAAACAGTGAACAAGTTGAAAATGTAGAGGAAGAAGAGCTGGCAGGTAAGAGAATGACAGAAAGATGATGACATCATCATCATATTAAGGTGTGTTAAGTCAGATAACTTGGACAACCCCCACTACAAAGTGGGGACAACACTTGACTGACAAGAGATTTCTAGGAAATTATAAGAAAAGATTATTAATAAAGAATTTTGATGAACTGTAGTTATGGAAATAAAATCCAGTATCTTATTATGAAAAGAAGGGTAAGTTCAGTAGATAAATAAGGGAATCAGTTGACAAATAGTAATTTGCTCCTTAGACGTACAAAATGCATACTTCAAATACACATGCATATGCATAAATAATACTATCAGTATTATGATTTCTGCTTGTCTGCTTTCCTGTTGTAGGATAATGTTTGCATGTGGCAATTCTACCAACATTTTAACTTTATTCCACTGGGTATCACACTGCACAATCTAACTACTCTAATATTAAACTACGTTTTTGAAACACTTCATTAGAAGTCAGTGTCTGAAGGCTATTACTTTTTTTTTTCATTCTGCCCTACCACATTGTAGTAGTAAATGCATGATTTCAAATCACTGTTTGTCTGTCTCCCTCTCCATCGATATGTGACCGCTTGGGCTCGTAGATGGTATATATGTAGCTGGGGGAGTTTTCCCCAGGTACAGGGAAATTCTTTTTCATCTTCTAAAAAAGCAGTTTATTTTGATTACATACGGTAGATATGTAAACAAATATAAAGTAACCATGCCCTTTCTGTTTCCTTAGGAAGGAGGTATGGTGTGTGACAGAGGCTGTAGTGACTGCTATGTTCACTACTCAGGGTATCACTAAGGAAACTCTGGTGTTTTTTTTTTTTTTTTGAATATGTGTTTCCTGAGCCTGGATGATCTAATATTTTAGAAGGCAGACAAGCTATAGCTGAAGGTTCACTGATTGCAGTTTTTAGGAATCATAAAGCTTACCTACTGTACCAGCATTATCAGTGAGTTCTTGGTGGAAGAATATGGTTAAATATGGAGGTTGCAGCCTAGGAACATGAGCCTGCCCAAGGTGAGAAACAGTACCCAGAAGAGGGGCACCAAAATGTATGCAGACAGCCATTCCATGTTCAGTAATGAGCAGGAAGCCCACTGTTTGTTGCCTGCAAATGATCAATGTTCAGAACACAGTCAAGAAAAAGGTCTCTTACGTCTGATAGTGGTAAGAAGACTAGCAGAAGAGGGGAATTTGTCACTTTCCCTCATCTCCAGGTTTGAGTGTTCTGAAAATTGGTTGATATATATATATATATATATATATATATATATATATATATATATACACATACACACTTTGGGTTGTTTCAGGACTTGCCCCTGTAATAGGGTGCAAGGTGTCTTATGCTTGGGTGCGTCACTCTTTTAAGTAGTGACCTTCCAAGGCTTTAATTGTGTTGAGGTACAATAACTGCATATTGATTAAATGAGGATTATTCATAGTAAATCTGGTTGAGCAGATTCAAAGGCATACTTTAGTGCCTCTATACTACAAACAAATCTGTCCTCTTATGGAGAACTTTAAGTTTCTTTGGTACTGATATTTGTGTACTGTTTTACAATTACTAGAGAAGAGAAATATTCATTTAATTTTATTTACCATTTGTTAAGTGGGTTGTTACACTGTTCCAAAGATCCTTTTCCAGTACAGCCCAGGCCAAAAAGGCAGAAAGACAAAAACATTGCACAAGATACAATCCAAAAAACAAAACAAAAGACTGTAAACATGATTGCTTTGTTACATTATTCATAAAGTAATATAAGAAATGCAGTTATAACCTTAATGTTATAACAATAGATTTTATATGTGGAACAGTAACAAAAACTCAGTATTTATAATCTTTGAACAGTGAAACTACAATGACAATAAAAAAGGCATACTTCTTATAATAGATGTGTCAGTAGCAGATGGAGAAAAAAGCAATTCAAGCTATGTGTGACCTGTTAAGTTTATAAATGTTGAAGTCAGCCATGCTTGGTAAAGAAGTCACAGCTAGATTATTTATGGAGGTGTTCTTTTAAAAGTTTTATGAATTTCTTAAAGTGAATTGCTCTCTCTGAATTTGGCAAGAAGTGTGATCCAGGTAGCTGGAGCAACTTTTGAGAAAAAACTTTCAGCACTGACTAGTTTGAATGATGGTCTGTACATTAGTACTTGTGGGGTCTCTGTGGTAGTAAGGGTTGTATCTTCTCCATAGTGAAATTTGGATTTAAATAACGTTGTGTGGTGATGTTCTACATTCAGACAACATATATGTATTTATTTATTTATTTTATTTTACATTTGCTTACTGGGGATGTCAAACTTGGCTAGTGGCCCTTTTTCAGTGGAGGCTAGGGGAGAAAAGCTCCATTTCAAAAACACATTGTAAACAATACAAACAATTGATAACAATCAAGAGTACATACCTTTGGTAAATATAGGTAGTAAACAGTTTAATTGGTAAAACACAAAATCCAAGAGGCTCCAAAACCAAAACAAATCCAAGGCAGAAGGTCACGAGCAGCAACTGGTTTATTTGGTAAAACTACTTACCATACCTCCCAACCGTACCGAATTACTCGTTTTTTGCCGAGTTATGGGGTCCAAATAATGGGGTGCCATGATTCCCGAGTGGCACCCTTCATTTCCAAATTTTTTCCCAGCTTTTTTTAAAAAAAAAAAAAATTCCGCTTTTTGAGCTGACGTCATCACATGCGCGATGACGTCAGCTCCATCAGCCTGTTGGAATTCAGCTGAAGGGCCCATTTCCGGCTGTTACTAGCGAGCGGGAAGCTAGAAACATATTTTATACTAGCTGCTTTCTCATCAGCCTGTCACACATTTCTGTTGAGCAGGAAGGACTTTATTTACTAATTTACTAGCTGTTATGTTAGCTACTTTCTCATCAGCCTGTCAGTGACTGTTAGTCTGTCACACATTTCTGGCGAGCTGGAAGGAAGGACTTTATTTACTTTTACGAGCAGTTATGCTAGCTGCAGTGCTTTCTGATCAGCTTGTCAGTGACGGTCACACATTTCTGGTGAGCAGGAAGGACTTTATTTACTAGCGAGGCTGCTTTTGCGAGCGGGGACTGCTGGAAGAGAAACTTTTGGTGGAGAGGAAACATGCTGGCTGCTTTCTGTTGCGAGCGGGAAGGACTTTTTTATGCCGGCTGCTTTCGCGAGTGGAAGAGAAGCTGCTTTCACATGTTATGACGGACCAGACCAGATCAGATCATGAGTATTGACGTATTTCCTTTTTTTGTTATTAATCTATTGCAATACCAGCCCAGTTCATTGTCCTGTATACTTCCCTAAAAAGGCACGCTGTTTTTGTTTAAGAATGATGTTGCAGTGTTGAGTAAGCACAGCTTTATTCCAGATTTATTTGAATAAATTTTGCTTAGAATTGTTACAAAAATATATAAATGTTACGGACAGTGAAAGAACTATAACTGGGAAACCTAGCCATAATATTACAGTATCTTTGCAAACTTATGTTGTGACAGTATTTATATAATTATTGTATTTGCTTTTCCCATAACATTCTTTAATAGATATCATAGTTTCTTAAATGTTTAAAACACATTGACTCTGAATAATGACTAATTGTTTCTCATGACTACAGAGAAACAAAACTGGAATTGTGCTGCAGATTCAAGATGGGATTTCTCTTACACAGCCTACAAAGGTGAGGCTGACCGATAATACTGTGTTTTTTAGCAATATGATGACTCATTCAAAACAGGCTAAACAAGACTTTACTTTACCACCTACATATTAAACATAGGATTTTGTTTAAAAAATATTTATGCAAACAAGTATAAGTCACAGAACAGGATTTCGGTATTGTATCCCTAATTCTCCATCTCATCATATGGGAGTATCAGGTGTACTGAATCTAAGTGACCCATAAAGTAATGAACAGAGAAATTATATGTGTATAGGCACCAGGAAAAAGGCTGCTCAGACTTTTGTTAATATCTTCATAGTGTCTGCTTCTCTGCTAGGCCAGTGGTGCTGCAGTCCACTACTTAGAAAGAGAGTTAGGTGCAAATATGGACAATCAGAAGGGCATTTTTGCATGTTAGTACTGTAGTGCTAAGCAATAGGCTGGAAAGGCATAATGCTCTCTGCAGGAAAGGCCATTTAACAAATTATATGTGATGGCTTATCCCAGCATATAAAGGCTTAGATGGAATGTCAGGATGATGGTATCCCTGTAAATGGTAATTCTTTACTGCCTTAAAACAGGTTGATCTGTTAGCTTTACATGGTAAATTCACAGCATATTTTAGCAATTATTATATTTCAATATGGCAACACATTTTTCTAAAATCTGCAATTCCTAGTTACAAAACTAGCATCTGTTTCACTGATTATGAAATGTAATGATCTTCTACTTCCTAACAGTTTACCTAGTCAGTCATTGTTCCTGCACCACTGCTGAAAACTGTTTGGGTAATATTCTGCCCCAATTTCCTGACCCACAATAGAGTTTGTCAGAAGCTATTAGAGGCCACCTGTGGGTTATTCTTGATCACCTTACCAAACTCATTCCATACTTGTGCCTTCTCTTTGATTGCTGTTGTGGCTGCCATCCTGGCATTTCACTATGTATCCATTAGATCTGGATTCTGGACAGATTCCTTTGTAGAATAGTGGGAAGATCTCCTTAACATGATGGATTCCCTCACAAGTCCTAGAATTACTGCAATAACAAATACCCAGCTGTCTGCTGGCCACAGCTCCTTGCTACCACCTCAGACTGAGGCCTTTAGCAGAGTCCACAAAAAGTCCATGCCAGTTTCTTAGCTACCTTCCATAAACAACACAGTGTAATTTCAAATAGCTATACCATTTGACCAAGTGAGTTTGTCAATGTACATATGCCTGTTACATATTTTCTGGTTCCCCATATTTTCACTCTATCTTTGTCTTCTGAGCTATTTCAATGTGTCAACATCACAAATAAGTGCTTCTTATAGAATTGTAATATTTTTTACCACCAATGGATGTCAAAGCACCTTAACATATCAGTGTGATTATGTTTTTCTTCAACCCTTTCTGTTTCCCATAATCCATTTCAAGTCTGCTTTGTATGAGTCATGTTAGACATAAGGAAGTAAGGATGTATCCCCATCCTATTGACATAAGATTAGTGTCAGTCACTGTTATCTTATATACCCATATGGTGGATCAGATCATGAGTTGAGGTATCTTCTTGTGAAGAGTGTGTGTGTGTGTGTGTGTGTGTGTGTGTGTGTGTGTGTGTGTGTGTGTGTGTGAAAATGCACCAAGTGATCGGAATTGCTGCAGGGGGACTCTGGTGCCATATTTCGGTTATCTGTTCTTTAGTTTGCATTTGAAAGTTGGTATCCCACAATCCCATTGGAGTGGGCGGGGTTACATAATCATGTATGCAAATTATATGATAATCATCGTACAGATTTGTACCTATTTTTCATGGGCCTTGTCCAGATTTTTGATGTTTCCAGGTTGAGAGGTATGCCACTTATATATATATATATATATATATATATATATATATATATACATATATATTAAGCACTTAAGTCCCTTATTGGAACTTCATCAGAATATAAAAACAGTTACGTTACAAAACTTTTATACACACATCCATCAGCAGTGACAACAATTCCTTTGATGTTTGAAGAGGGAGTGTCTCCAACCATTCTTAGGCAAAGTAGTATCACAATGCCATCTATTGTTCGGAAGATTTAAGTGCACTTCATCTTGACAGTATGTAATCATGCAAGCCACCTAAAAAAATATAAACTTTTTGTATCAAACAGATTATGTTTCTATATATATTAGTTTCTGTGAAAAATCTCAGATAAAAATAAAAAAATAATAAAATAAATAAAAATCAAAATCACATTAAAATGAGAAGTTAAAATCGTATACATAAAACTCGCTCCAAAAAAACCTAGTACCTAAAAATAACTCAACATTTAATGCATGCAATGAGATGGTAAAAATATTAAAACCAATTGTAACGAGTTATAGGGGCATTCAATTAAAGAGTATATAAAATGTATGTCATACATCATTTCCTTGAAGGGGCTTGAACAGGAGGAAAAAATGTGTGTTAAATATAAAGTTCACATAAATTGCTTTATTATATAAAAAGGGCGAACCCGTAGCAGAGGGACCAGAGGTATTATTGTACCAATTACCCCTACCTCTGTTTCACTACCTAGTCAATGCTTTAAATTTCAAAAGGGGTGCAATGGAACAAGACTCATTAAGTCCAGGCCAACCACGGGCATTCAAAGTCAATTACCAATATAATTCCCTTACTTCCAATAATTGTACCCATGGACCTCCCCTCATTCCCTCCTTTAATCCTTCTGTAACTACGAACTTAAATGTGTGACTTTTATTGTCCAAAACATGTCTTGCCAAGGCATTGTTGGGGTTCCTTTTGTTGATGTTATATTGGTGTTCATAAATTCTTTCCTTCAACCTACACTCAGTTTTACCTATGTAAAAACATGGGCACTGTTGGCATCGTGTCACGTAGACCACCCTCCTAGAATTACAGTCAAAATTTGATCTAATTTTGAATTCATTGCCTTTAATAAGAAACCTGTCACACATTAAAATGAATTTGCACTGGGAACAGAACCCACATTTCTTCATAAGACATACCTGGTGCATATTTTCTTTAGATGTGCGTTCCAAAATTTCCTTCAGATTCCTATCTCTTCTAAAGGTAAAGCAGGGTTTGTGTGCTAACTTCTCTCCCAGAGTGGGATTTTCACAAATAATCATCCAGTTTTTTTCAATAACCCGTGTAAGTGTTCTGTGGTCCATATTAAAGGTAGTTATGAAATTCATGAAGTAATGAGGTCTGATCAAATCCCCAGTTACTTACTCATCTACTTCATCCCCTATATTTTGTATTATAAAATTTATTGACCCTCGTAAGATAGATTTATACCATCCGGCATTTCTTTTTCTCATAACTTCCAAGTTACGTTCCTCTAGCAGTCTGTTGGGGTAACCTCTCTTATGGAACATACCCAGTAAAAGTTCACATTCATTGTGGAAGTCCTCATCTGTGGTGACCATTCTAGCAGCTCTAACCAATTGCCCTTTCACCACAGATTTCTTCTGATGGAAGGGGTGGTAGCTGACAAAATGGAGAAAGGAGTTTGAATAAGTGTTTTTTCTAAAAATCATAGCTATAAACCTGTGGTTATTCCTGTCCTTACTGAGGAGGATGCCCAGGTAAGATATTTTCTCACTATTGAATTCATACGTAAATTTCATAAAGTTACTAGTGTTGTTGATGTATGTTAAAAATGCCTCAATCCATTCTACCCCACTCCTCCATAAAATAAAAATGTTATCCAGCTAAATTGTGTAAATCTTAAGTCTATCCTTGTACTCTGGATGATCTAAAATGCATTGGTACTCCCACTGGGCCATCAGTATATTAGCAAATGTTCTGCCAGAAGAGGAACCCATAGCTACCCCAGTTTTCTGAAAATAAAAATCACAGTTAAAAGCAAAATAATCATTATAAATAGTTTATACATAAAAAGTAAAATTTAAGAGATTAATTTAAAGCAGAAAAAAGAAACCTAACAAATAAACTAGCATGAAATAGCTTGTGTCATCATAGAGAAATGACTGATCAGTAGATCAATATCATGGTTTTGGTGGTAAATATTTATGAGATACATATATGGTATATGTACAAGAATATGGCTAATTGTTGCTCTGCTAGTGTTATTTGTTCTAAACAGTGATAGCTAAGGCAATAATGAGGTAAAGTACAAAAAGCAGGCAATATGATGAAACTGTAGGAAGCTTGAGATAGGTTGATAAAAATAGGAGCAGTAGTGAGCTTGAAATAGGTAGAGAGAAACTGGAATTCTGTGAGAGAAGGGATAGTCTGGATATTAGAATTTAGTAAGGGAAGAGATATTTTGGTTGTAAGAACAAGGAAGAACAGAAAGATCAGCCTGGCTTAGTGCAGGAGCAAAGTCAGTGTTTTGTTTAGGTGTTCCTTAAGCAGTAATTAAATATGGATTTGTTACTACAAGTTAGTATTGTCTGAGGCATGGAATTCCAGGACTTAGATATCTGGTGGGAAAACAGAGAGGTACAATAACAATTATTAGATTTAGTTACTTTGAGTAGTAGTTTGTTGGGATATCTTAGTGGCCTGCCATTTGAGTAGGGCTGCACTAACCTCTTGATTGCTGGACAGTTGTCTGGATGGTGGAAGATGGAATGAAAGAATGTTAGCTGGTTGACAGATAGGAGATCGGGTTGTTCAATCCAATTTAGTTTATGAAGTGCTGTGCAGTAACATGATCTGTAAGGGAGGCTAGTAGTGAATCTTGTGATTTTGTTATAGCAAGACTCCAATTTGTTTAAATCTGATTTTCTGAGATTAGTGAATATTGGTGAGGCATATAGAAGGGGAAGGAGTAGATGAGTCCTAGCTATGGAATGTCTAGTGGCATTGGTTAGGTATGCCTTAACTCTGTATAGTAAGCCTAGTTTAATGTGGACCTTTTTGATAGTTAGAGCGAGGTGTTTGTCAAATTTTAGGTTGTTTTCAATTGTGACTCCAAAGAGTTTGGTGTGGTGAACAGGTTCAGTTTTAGTTTTATTGGCTGAGTAGATGGTGATGGGGAAAAGTTATCCTGAACTTTGCAATTAGTGAAGACCATACGCTTTGTTTTATGTAGACTGAGTATGAGTTGAGAGTCTGAGAGGTATTCTTCAATGTCTTGGAAAGATTCTTGGGTTGTTTATAGGAGTTCTGTTAGGGAGGGAGTTGAACATATGAGGGAGGAGACATCTGCTTATTGAACAATGGTTGCATGCTGGGTAGCTGTGCTGAGCCTGTTGGTGAAGGTGGTGAAGAGCAATGGATCAATAACTGAGCCTTGGGGTACTCCTACTGAAACCAGTAATCGGGTGGGGAGTTCACTTTGCCACTTAACTGCCTGTTGCCAGTCAGGTAAGTAGCTGACAAACCAGAAGATGGCTGGCTGTGTAAAGTTTAAGGAAGCTAGCTCATTTAGTAGCTTTTGGTGGGGTACTGTATCAAAGGCCTTAGACATATCAAGAAAGATAGACGAGATGAGCTGGTTGTCATTTCTAAGCTGGGTGATTGAGTTTGTAAAACTAACAAGGACAGTGGTTGCACTGTGTTTAGGTCTAAAGCCATATTGAGATGCAGATAGGAGATTATTATTTATTTATTTATTTATTTATTTTCAGTCAAGGAGTTGTCTGTGTATGCATTTGTCAAGAATCTTGGCTATGGGAGGGAGGAGAGCAATCGGCCTGTAGTTTGAGAACTCAGTGGAGGAGACACCTTTGTGAAGAGGGATTATATAACAGACTTTCCAGAGTTTGGGGATGTACTGCTCTGCAATGGAATGGTTTATTACTAGAGATATAGAATAGAAGATGGCATCTGCTGCTCGCTTTAAAAATTAATTGGGGAGCAGGTCAGCTGCAATGGAGGAGGGCTTAAGTTTGGAAAGATGTTTTTTGATGGTATTAGTTTGAATTAGTTTGATTGAAAAGGCATTGAGGGTTCTGTCTAATTCATTAGAAACAGATAGGGGGGTCTTGCTGTTGTTTTTTTACTAGGGAGAGTATAGAGTTGATAAAGTGTGAATTAAATTGTGAGGCAATACTATTTGTGGAATTTGTTGTGGTTGGAGCTATGGTTGTGATCTCTCCAGGCATTAGTAGCTGTTAGATGGCTACCTAACATTTCTGGGATTGTTTTGGTGTTTTTGCTTCATTGTTGTATAGTATAGCTTTTTGTCATGCCTGATTTGTTTTTTGGCAAGGTTGCATAATTGACGGTAGGTAAGAATGGAGTCTTGATTTTTGGTATTGTGGTATAAAAAAACACAACAGAACTGGAAACAAACAATTTCAGCATTTGGAAAGCAGCAAACAGAACCAAATGTAGTAAACGCTGATCCCCTGTGTCTTGACATGCCAACCACAATAAACGGTCACAACAAAAACAGAAATATAACCACTGAATAAAATCAAGAATTTATTTTCCAAAGGTTTGCAAAAGTTAAGCGCTTTCACTCGCTATACTGCGAGCTTCATCAGAACTCCATAAAAATGTAATAAACTCATTTAAATAACCTCTTTGGTGCCAAAAAAGCACTACATTAAAGCAACACACACAGTGAAACACAACAAACACACTAAATAGTGTAAAATACCATAAAATTAGAATAAATGACATGAAACAAAGAAATTCATTCTCACTGTCATAAAATGATATACTAATATACTAATATATCAACAATTTGTCTAAAATCTTATGATACTTAAAATCCATAATTTTCGCAAATTATGAAAATAATAATTAATAGTTATGTAAGTTGTAAAATTGGCTTGATGGTGATTTAGTCATTCAATCCTGGTGCATTGGAGGCATCTGTATATAACTTCCACCAGATTTCTTTGTAAGACAATATTCCCTTATAGTCTCTCCCTCTAGGGTCTATTTGAACACTGTCAAGGATAGCAAATTTAAAAAGATGTCTATCTCCGCATTTTTTAACATGCCTGTATAGGGCGTTATTAACATCCTTAGTCTTTATACTGTATAAATGTGCATATATGCGTTTATTCAATTTTCTCTCTGTTTTTCCAATGTAGAATCCAGAACAGGCTGTACATTTAGCTAAGTATATTACCCGTCTTGTGTTGCAGTTGCCTTGTATAAATCTTAAATTTGTCTTATTGACATTCTCTAAAGTAATGCTTCCTTCCTCTAAAATGGCATAACATTGCTTGCAACTACCCCACTTAGTAGTATTTCTATAGGTCAAATTCCTAGTAATGCCACCTCTTTCTATATAACTCTTGATGTTACGCCCCATTTTGTTAACAAATATTGGCTGAGTTCCCAATATTTTAACCATACCCTGGTCCATCTGTATGATATTCCAACTATTAACCATAATTTTCTTAATTTTACTAAAATGTGGACCGTACTCCGAAACACAAGTTCTCCCAAAGTCAGTAGTGGATATTTTGTTGTTATTAATATGATTTACACTATTACCTCTGTTGTTATAATTCTGACCTAACAGTGGTGTATATTTTTTACCCCATTCTCTAGTGGTTATTTTACAAATGTGAGTCATCATATTAATATCATAACCTCTATCTCTAAAAAGAGAAGTGATGAAAGACACTTCTTCCAGCATCTCAGGATATGTAGAGGTCATTCTGATAGCACGTATAATTTGACCTCTAAATATGTTGGTAAATAATTTCCTAGGATGATTGCTTGAGAATTCCAAATAACTGTTGGAAACGGTGTTTTTCCTATAAAGTCTAGATTTAAAACAGCTATCACCTTTAGAAATAAAAGTATCTAAATATGGAAGACCTTCCTTATTAAATGAAAAAGTAAATTTCAAAAACTCACTACTCGAGTTCAAGAAATCTAGGAATTGTTTTAGTACATCTATGCCACCATCCCATAGAATGTAGATGTCATCAAGGTATCAAGAATAATACTTAATGTGTTTATTATACTCACTTGTAAATAACTTTGATTCCTCCCAAATCAGCATAACTAAATTAATGTAAATGGGAGCACATGCTGCTCCCATAGCAACGCCTTTTGTTTGACTGAAATATTCTCCCTCATATTGTATATAATTGTGTTCCAAGACCAAGGACATTAACTCTAAAATTA
This sequence comes from Protopterus annectens, assembly GCF_019279795.1. Classification (NCBI taxonomy): domain Eukaryota; kingdom Metazoa; phylum Chordata; order Ceratodontiformes; family Protopteridae; genus Protopterus; species Protopterus annectens. The sequence goes on along the minus strand of NC_056728.1, from coordinate 1,227,576,137 downwards.
AACAAGCTTTGTCCCATTCAATTCCACCATATTTGTAAATGCTGTTGGCAAAAGCCTCCAAACCTGCATCTTTAGGAATACAGGAGAATAGATCAATAATGTCCACTGATCTAAAACTTTCCCATTGGGGACAGCAGTTGACAAATTTCTCAAACACATTTATGGCAAAATACCCCATTTAGTGAAGGACTCGTGGGAATTTCTGAGAAACTATCCAGTATATCTATGGAATGCAGAGATACTTTTTGTCACAGTGGACATTATTGATCTATTCTGTATTCCTAAAGATGCAGGTTTGGAGGCTTTTGCCAACAGCATTTACAAATATGGTGGAATTGAATGGGACAAAGCTTGTTTAATTTTAGAGTTAATGTCCTTGGTCTTGGAACACAATTATATACAATATGAGGGAGAATATTTTAGGCAAACAAAAGGCGTTGCTATGGGAGCAGCATGTGCTCCCATTTAAGCTAATTTAGTTATACTGGATTGGGAGGAATCAAAGTTATTTACAAGTGAGTATAATAAACACATTAATTATTATTCTTGATACCTTGATGACATCTACATTCTATGGGATGGTGGCATAGATGTACTAAAACAATTCCTAGATTACTTGAACTCGAGTAGTGAGTTTTTGAAATTTACTTTTTCATTTAATAAGGAAGGTCTTCCATATTTAGATACCTTTATTTCTAAAGGTGATAGCTGTTTTAAATCTAGACTTTATAGGAAAAACACCTTTTCCAACAGTTATTTGGAATTCTCAAGCAATCATCCTAGAAAATTATTTACCAACATATTTAGAGGTCAAATTATACGTGCTATCAGAATGACCTCTACATATCCTGAGATGCTGGAAGAAGTGTCTTTCATCACTTCTCTTTTTAGAGATAGAGGTTATGATATTAATATGATGACTCACATTTGTAAAATAACCACTAGAGAATGGGGTAAAAAATATACACCACTGTTAGGTCAGAATTATAATAACAGAGGTAATAATAGTGTAAATCAGATTAATAACAACAAAATATCCACTACTGACTTTGGGAGAGCTTGTGTTTTGGAGTACTGTTCACATTTTAGTAAAATTAAGAAAATTATGGTTAATAGTTGGAATATCATACAGATGGACCAGGATATGGTTAAAATATTGGGAACTCAGCCAATATTCATTAACAAAATGGGGCGTAACATCAAGGGTTATTTAGAAAGAGGTGGCATTACTAGGAATTTGACCTATAGAAATACTACTAAGTGTGGTAGTTGTAAGCAATGTTATGCCATTTTAGAGGAAGGAAGCATTACTTTAGAGAATGTCAATAAGACAAATTTAAGAGTTATACAAAGCAACTGCAACACAAGATGGGTAATATACTTAGCTAAATGTATAGCCTGTTCTGGATTCTACATTGGAAAAACAGAGAGAAAATTCAATAAACGCATATATGCACATTTATACAGTATAAAGACTAAGGATGTTAATAACGCCCTATACAGGTATGTTAAAAATGCGGAGATAGACATCTTTTTACATTTGCCATCCTTGACAGTGTTCAAATAGACCCTAGAGGGGGAGACTATAAGGGAATATTGTCTTACAAAGAAATCTGGTGGCAGTTATATACAGATGCCTCCAATGCACCAGGATTGAATGACTATATCACCATCAAGCCAATTTTACAACTTACATAACTATTAATTATTATTTTCATAATTTGTGAAAATTATGGATTTTAAGTGTCATAAGATTTTAGACAAATTGTTGATATATTAGTATATTAGGATATCATTTTATGACAGTGAGAATGAATTTCTTTGTTTCATGTCATTTATTCTAATTTTACGGTATTTTACACTATTTAGTGTGTTTGTTGTGTTTCACTGTGTGTGTTGCTTTAATGTAGCACTTTTTTGGCGCCAAAGAGATTATTTAAATGAGTTTATTACATTTTTATGGAGTTCTGATGAAGCTCACAGTATAGCGAGTGAAAACGCTTTACTTTTGCAAACCTTTGGAAAATAAATTCTTGATTTTATTCAGTGGTTATATTTCCGTTTTTGTTGTGACCGTTTATTGCGGTTGACGTATCAAGACACAGGGGATCAGCATTTACTACATTTGGTATTGTGGTATAGGTACCAGGCTCTGTCTCTCTGTTTGAGAAGCTGCTTTGTGGCATTGTAAGCCATGGTATATGCTTGGAATTAGAATGGGTTTTTCAAAGGGGAGCTAGGTTGTTTAGGATATTGAGGAATTTGTCAATGAAATACTGAACAGCTGAATCAAGGTGCAGATATTTTAAAAGGGACCAGTCACATTGTTGCTACGGGGATTTGAAGACTTCAGGGAAGAAATGTCTTTTGTTGCAGACAAGTTTGTAAATGGTTGTGACGTCCAGTTAATATCCCACAGAACTGCCATTAATAATGTAACATCCACTACTACACTGGGTCAGTAACTATGGAACTTCAATCCTCACTACTGATGCCTATGTGAGACCATCACTTAAATAGGAGTAGTATTTCACAATTTTCCCCTGAGAGCACAACAGGAACACGCTCTATACCCTGGGACTGGAATGTATAATACTGTCAACCCCAATGTAGCTCCTTATTACACACTTCAGAGCAATGTGTCCCAGTTTAAGACCTCTGATATACACACACACTTAAATAAATTGAATCTCACATATCCAAACACTTCTGGGAAAGCCTGACACAGATTTCCACCTATGTCCTTTCCTCCAAATGATATGGTAAAATGCTGCTACCAACCAGAGCATCTACATGCCCTTTCAAAGGGGTGCCCAGTTATTAAAATTAGGTATTAAAACAAATGGTAGCAAATGACCTAAAGCAGCCAGAGTTTCAGAGTGGCCCATGGATTTGTCAAAGCAGGTATAAGCACTCTCTGATCACTAAAGAATACACTGATTGATCAGCTACAATGTAAGATAATAAAAATATTTAATAATGAACAAAATGATTAAAAATAGAAAACAGTAATTTCAATAAACAAACAGAATTCAATCACCAGGAAAATGAAATTACTACTGAAGGACAGAAATCCAACATTTAGAAAAACTCTGACTTAGCTATAATTTTCTATCTAATTGAAAAACACTGTCCATAATCTAAACTAAATATCACAACAGAGCAAAGGCAGGCTTACAGTTCTTGGTGAGTTATTTCGGTATCCACTGCTCAGTACAACTGTGAACTGAACTGAACTGAACAACTACTGTGAACTCAACTCAACACAGCAATACAACTATAACTGACTAACTTTCTTCAGAAGGCTCTTTTATAGATTAGGTTAACTGTCTCAGCTGTTCCAGTTCTTATTTTAACTTCACTGTTTAAAAATCAACAGACAGCTGTTTATTAAATTAAAAACCTTTCTTAGCATTTCCACTCCATCTTTGACTTCCTCTCTCTAGTTTGCTGACTCCTGTATGCTGTCCAGTGATGTGCGAATGTTGTTAAACTGCTTTCAATTAATCTGTCCCTGGCTACAATTGATAACTGCAAAAGTAAACCTCTGTGCAGTCCCCCCATGATAATCTGAAGAATTGCACAAATACAGCACGTGAACCTGTTGTGTGTCTCAGTGGAAACACCTTCAGCTAATATTTAAATGATTTGTCCCTGGCTAGTCCTACTTAACTGCAAAAGTAAACCTCTGTATAGTTCCCCCCATGATAGTCTGAAGACTTTCACAAATACAGCACCTGAACTTGTTTTACGGCACAGCGGCAACACCTGTAGCTAATATTTAAGTGATTTGTATGTTATTGCACCTAAACTTTTTTTATTGCCTCTGTAGCCCTTCTTTAACTGAAGCACATCACCAAGATACCACCCCTTAGAATTCTCTCTCTGTACTTGTAATTCTACCAGAATAGCAATTAACTTGTTGGTTTTGAGATAATACATTATCCCCATAGTGCCCTGCTTTCTGCACTTTCTTTTATTCAGTAGCCATTTGCCCAATAAACACTGTAGTGCTTCATTCCTATTGAGTCCTTATTTTCTTCATAAGCTATTATTTATTTACCTTCTTAAAACTTACCTAGTTCAATGCCAATTCTACTGCTTATTTTCTGCGGTGAATGGACTTTTTGCTGCAAACTGAAACCTAGTTTGAATTCCAGAGATGGTCTGCAACCGTCATCCCTGGGATTCAGGTTACTGGCTAAAGCTCTTGCCACCCCTATAGTGCCTTTTTCAGGCAAGGTTCAACGGACAAAACCACCACCATAACAGATACAAGCATGCAAAATCTGAAGGTAATGCTACTCAATGCAAGAAGTCTAAACCTCAAAATGCACTCTCTCGAGGCACTCCTACAAATCGAGAACATCGATATCTGTGCAGTAACTGAGACCAGGTTCAAGGCTCCAGAGACACCCCTGCAATACCAGGCTACAACTCTTGCCACACTTTTCGGCCACCAAACCAAGACCAAAACACTAAAGGTGGAGGAATGTCCATATTTATCAAGGACATTCACACCTCCAGGCTAGTTGCCCAACACAATGCATCTGAAATTCTCCAGGTGCAACTAACACTAGGTAAGATTGCAATCCAAATTGTAGCTTGCTACAGATCCCCCACCATGCCCAAAGATTCTCAAGACACCTTTCTAAACATACTGGAGAATATTAAGATACAACCAAACACCGTAATACTGGGTGATTTCAACTACCCTGCCATAAACTGGGAAAACTACTCGGGTACCAACACCTTTTCCCAATGGTTCTTGGAATTCATAAATTCCAATGCCCTGGATCAACTAATCCATTCTCCCACCAGGGTCTCCAATATCCTAGACCTGGTCATTACCAACATGGGAGATAGATGCTCCACACCAGTGGTCACCCCCTCATTGGTCAGGTCTGACCATAAGCAAATTACCCTTGACATCCACATCCCACCCCCACCTGCAGTAAGGAAACCTCAGTAAAAAACTTCTCCAAAGCCAACTTCATGCTACTCAAGTCAGAAGGGACAAATTTCATGACACACATGCAGACGGGAGATGAAAGTTCGACTGCGGAATCCTACACTAAGGCACTGTATGAGCACACCCACTCGTGCATGAATCATGCCATCCCAAATAGAACCAAGATGCTCTCTTCCAAAAAAGGAAGCCAATCTGGTGGTCCTCTGCCATAAACAAACTAAACAGAAAAAAGAAACTGTTGCAGAAAAGAGGAAAATCCCAGGATGCAAAAAACTCCCTTACCAGCCTGAGTAAGAAGCTGAGATCCCTCATAAAATCCTCCAAAGCTAGTTATGAAAATAAAATTGCCAAAGATTCCAAAGACAACCACAAGGCATTCTATAGTTATGTCAAGAATATAAATGGCAATGCTCAGATATCCTGGCAGATCGATTTATTGCCATCGTCACCCCCTAAAGGGCCCATCTCAATACCAAAAGATTGCCAAATTCCGGTAATCATGGCCACACAGTAGAAACTGCATGCTCCAAAGCTAAGAATACAGCATCCATGGGACCAGATGACATCCCGGGCTGTGTATTACATGAACTACAAAATGAACTGGCACCTCACCTAAGTGTCATGTTTAATCATAGCCTCACTTCAGGTTTCGTGGCCACTGAGTGGCACACAGCTACAGTATTCCCACTGCACAAGGGGGGATCAACCTTGGATCCAGAAACTACCATCCCATCAGTCTGACAAACCTGATCTGCAAGGGCATGGAACGCATTATTATGGAACTTATAAACAAAGACATTGGCAACCTTCAAACACTGAACCCCACCTAGTTTGGGTTTGTGAAGGGCCGATCTTGTCTTCTGAACCTGATTGACTTCTTCGAATCAGTCTCCAGAGCTATGGATGAGGTAAGGCAGTCCACACAGCCTTTCTGGACCTTGCCAATGCCTTTGACAACATCCCCCACTCTGGAATCATAGATAAACTTACTAAGCTGGGCATAAATCCCTACATCACTCGATGGGTTGCCAACTGGCTTACTGACAGAATCCAGACTGTAAAAGTAGCCGACTCCAAATCCAGCTCCAGACAAGTGACAAGCGGAGTACCTCAGGGTTCAGTCCTGGGACCGCTCATGTTTGGCATCTTCTTCTCTGAAGTACAGGCCAACACTAAGGGACTTTGGCTAACAAAGTTTGCAGATGACTGCAAACTGGGAGCCATTATTGCATCCCCAAATGATGTGGATATTCTACAAAAGGGCCCTACAGAAACAGATGCTTAGTGCCAGAGCCATGGGCTCAAGCTTAATGCCAAGAAATGTATAGTTATCCCATTTGGGAAAAACCATGTACCCGTGAATTACCACATAGGTGGCAGTACACTAAACACTGAAAGTGTGATGAGAGACTTAGGGACACAGGTGGACAGTGGTCTCACCTTCGATAACCACATCGCCACAACAGTCAGGCAATCCTTCTATATGACACACCTCATCACTAAGTGCTTTTCATCCAGAAAAAAGGAGGTCATTGTCCCACTGTACTCATCCCTCATTAGACCCATTATAGACTGCAACGCCCCATTTGGTATGTACCTCACAAGATATCTGCAACAGCTGGAAAGGCTGCAGAAATACCTCACTAAAAAAAATCACAGGCCTAAAGCAGATGCCCTATGCTGACCATCTAAAAAAACACCAGCTTTACTCTGTGGCATTTTGTCTACTCAGAGGCGATCTCTGCTTAACATACAAGGCCATGTCGAACACTGAGCTGTTGGACATGCTCCACTTAAAGAAATCCCAATCCCTCAGAGCCACACGCTCCAGGGATCTAAACCTTGTCATCACAATGAACAAAACATGCTGGAGGGATAGGTTCCTGACCCAGAGACTCCCCATACTCTGGAATAGACTACCCATACATGTCAAGCAGAGCGCCTCCTTGGCCCTCTTCAAAAGGAACCTTGATGATTGGATGGGAGATAGGAAATTCACCCCAGGGATCAAGTCAGTTGCCCTGCTAGACAGGGGTCCAGGGAAGTAAATCTTGTGGGAAGAAATATCCAGGGAATTGTTATGGCTAGGCTTGTGTAGGCCCTAGGGCTGATAGCCTAGTACCAACCTATGAACCTTGCTTATCTACTACAAGAAAATCTCCTTACCCCTACACAACATGGTTTTCATCCCAACCACAGCACTGCCATTGCTCTAACATCCTTTATACGTAGTATCTTTACATCTCGTGACCACAACAAACTAGCCTCATGTCTTTTTCTTGATCTCTCTAAAGCCTTTGACACTGTCTGTCATAACCTTCTCCTGACTAAACTATCTAACCTTATTCTCTCCAACTCTACTCTCTGCTGGATCTCAAGCTATCTTTCCAACAGATCTCAGGCTGTGAAATGGACTTCTGCATCCTCCCCTTTTCTTCCAGTCTCAACTGGGGTTCCCCAAAGCTCCATCCTTCATCCTCTTCTGTTCAACATCTTCATTAATAATCTCCACAAAGCTTGTCTTCACTCCTCTCTAATACAATACACTGATGACTCCACTATAATTTCTAACTCTGACTCTCTACCTCACCTTCTCATCCTTACACAAGAATCTTTGCAATCAGTTGAAAACTGACTAAAGTGCAACCAACTTCTTCATAACCCAAACAAGACTAAACTGCACCTCTTCCTACCAAATCCCTCCAACACCTCAAATCCTCCTTCATTGTCACCTCACTAAACAATAAAACTATCAAGGTTGAACCCTGCACCAAGCACTTAGGGGTCATAATTGATTATCCACTTAAATTTGATCTTCATATACAAGACTCAATAAAAAAGACCCTCCAGAAACTTGGTCCACTCTATAGAAATAAGAAATTCCTTACAAACAAAGCTAAACTCTCTCTGTAACAAGCCTACCTTCTACCAACCCTTCTATAATATTTTCATAAATCAGTTCCACTCAGCTACCTCTAAAGCCGACATAGTCCAATACTCTGATGACACAACTCATATATGCTCCGCACCCAACATCCAACTTCTCCAACAAAAAGCCCAAGAAGCCTTCTCTGAAATAGAGAACTGACTTAACAACTCACAACTCACACTAAATCCCAAGAAAACACAACTAATGCTATTCCACTCTACTAAAACAAGCGACCTTACCTTCTCTGTACTCTCCACCAGCAAAACCCAAATCACCCCCCGTCACTGAGGCTAAACTCCTAGGAGTTACCATTAACCAGCAACTCAAATTCACAAAGCACATATCAACAACCATCACTAAAGTCCACAAAAAGCTAGGTTCCCTCTATCGCTGTAAAAGTTATCTAATCACTGAATCTCAAATTGCCATAGCCGGGTACCTGCTATCTACTCTGCTTTATGCATCACCAATTCTAACTAATCTTTACAAAACTGACCTTAATAAACTTTCCATCTGTTACAACAAAACTGCTAGATTCGCTACCAATGCCAAATCACGATCCCACCACTGCCTTTTCCTACAAGCCTTGTACTGGGTTGCATTTCCGAACCTATTAAGGTACCATCAACTCAGCCTAGCTCATCACTGGATATCCACATCCCAACCCCAACCCCAGCCCAGAAAACCACAGTGAAAAACTTCTCAAAAGCGAACTTCACACTTCTCAAAACTGAAGTGGAATCCTTCATGGCCCCAGGGCCAGTGGAAACTACGGCCCAAACTGCAGAATCCTATATAAACGCATTCTACGGACATCTCCAGGAATGCATGGATCATGCTATCCCAAACAAAATCAAGACCCAATCATCCAAAGGCAGGCGTCCAGTCTGGTGGACCCCAGTCATAAATAAACTGTACAACAGAAGGAGGAAGCTACTACATGATAGAGCAAAATCCCTAAAAGGGAAGGCATCTCTGATCAGTACTAGCAAAAAATTATGATCCCTCATAAAATCCTCCAAGGCCAGCTTCGAGAGAAAAATTGCACAGGACACTAAAGACAATCATAAGGCTTTTTTCAGTTATGTTAGGAACCTGGGATGCAACTCCCAGACTTGTTCAGAGTTGATTCTAAACGACAAAAAATACACTGAACCCACAGACATCGCCAATATCCTGGCAGACAGGTTCAGTGCAAACTTCTCCACCCCCTCCCCCCAAAAGAGCAAGTATCTATCATGGCAGAGTGCAGCCTCCCAAACATCTCTGATGCTCAGGTGAAGGCCGCCCTCTCCAAAGCAAAAAACACTGCTTCCATGGTACCAGATGGCGTCCCGGGTTGCGTCCTACATGAACTCCAAGAAGAACTAATCCCTCAAGTAAAACTGCTGTACAATCTCAGCCTCACTACAGGATATGTGCCCAAAGAATGGCATACAGCAACAGTGGTCCCACTCCACAAAGGTGGCGCCTCTGCGGACCCTGGAAACTATCGCCCCATAAGCCTGACTAGCCTAGTATGCAAGGCTATGGAGAGGATCATCATGGAACTCATAAACAAAGACATTGGGGACCTACAGACACTAGAGCCTACCCAATTTGGCTTTGTCAAGGGCAGATCCTGCCTTTTGAACCTGGTCGACTTCTTCAAAACAGTCACCAAGGCCATAGATGAAGGGAAGGTAGTCCACACAGCCTATCTGGACCTCGCAAAGGCATTTGACACAATACCCCACTCGGGCATCATAGATAAGCTATCCAGCCTAAATATAAACCCCTATGTCACAAGATGGGTCACAAACTGGCTCAAAGACAGAACCCACAGAGTCAGAGTTGCTGGAGCCATGTCAGACTCGAAACCGGTCACAAGTGGCACCCCACAAGGTTCTGTCCTGGGACCTCTCTTGTTCAGTATTTACTTTTCTGAGGTACAGGCCAATGTGGGAGGACTATGGCTCACCAAGTTTGCAGATGACTGCAAACTGGGCGCCATAATCAACTCTCCAGCTGACACAAACATCCTTCAAAAAGGTCTCGCAGAGACGGATAACTGGTGCCAGAGCCATGGTCTAAAGCTAAATGCCAAAAAGTGTATAGTCATACCCTTTGGCAAAAACAATGTGCCCACAAATTACCACATAGGTGGTAACCCATTAAGTACAGAGAAAGTAATTAGGGATCTGGGGACCCAAGTTAATAGCAATCTCTCCTTTGACAACCACATTGCCAAAGTGGTTAGAAAGACCTTCTACATAGCCCACCTCATCATGAAAGGATTCACATCTAGATCAAGCGAGGTAATCGTGCCCCTTTATTCATCCCTCATCAGGCCCATCATAGAATACAATGCCCCCTTTGGGATGTACCTTACCCGACACCTGCAGCAATTAGAAAGACCCCAAAAGTACCTCACCAGGAGGATCAAGGGACTCAAACAGATGCCATATGCTGCTCGGTTAAAAAAACTCCAGCTCTACTCAGTTGCATACACCTACTTCGAGGCGATCTATGCCTGACATATAAAGCTATGTCCAACCCAGAATTAATGGACATGCTCCACCTCAGTAAATCTAAATCCCTTAGAGCCACGTGCTCGAGGGACTTGAACCTCAGCACAGAAATAAATAGAACATGCTGGAGGGACAGATTCATAACCCAGAGGCTCCCTTCGCTCTGGAATAGAATTCCAATTCATGTTAGGCAGAGCACCTCACTGACTCTCTTCAAGAAGAATCTTGATGAGTGGATGGGAGATCGTAGATTTACTCCGGGGATTACTTCCGTGTCACTATTAGACAGAGGCACAGTAAACTAAACTTTAAAAAGGGCACAGTATACTCAAATCAAGGGGTGGCGTAAGCCAAACACAATCGGGCTAGGCTTATATATGCCCCAGGGCAGATAGCCTAGTATGAACCTATGAACCTATGAACCTATAATTCTGTACTATCCCGAGAAAACCCCCGACCTGACTGGCATGCTTAACTTCTACAATTCAAATAGACAACTTCAGTCCTCCAACAAAGCCTTAATCAAAACAAGCCCGGGGACTCACTATTTGCCCATGACATAGCAAAACTATGGAACAACCTTTGCTCTGACCTCAGACTACAAAACTCCACACCCTCCTTCAAAAGCCTACTTAAAACATACCTCTTCACCAACCATCTATGCAACTGTAATTGACCGCCTGAAACCTCATCCACTCACTATTTCTACACCCCACTGGTCCTGGACAACACAAACAACACCATCTAACTATACCTATCCATCTGTGAGCAATAACCTATATATGAGTGTATGTATGTGTGTGCGTGTGTGTGCATGTGTGTGCGTGTGTGTGTGTGTGTGTGTGTGTGTGTGTGTATATGCTCTTACATGTATATTTGCTTGAATGTATATATGGAAACCTAAACATTTATATACTCTTATTCAATTGTGAAATATCTTGCAATGCTCTACCAGGTTCTTGTCAACCTCATTGTATATTTTGTACACTTGTATTTTCAACCAATAGGGGGAATATCCTCTTATTGTATAATAATGGCTGTAAAGTCTACAGTCTGTATGCTACTACTCTGTAATGTCTCTATTGTAACTTTTTCTTCTCTCTGTAAACTTATGGAGTTTTTCTCCCCAGGACTCCACTGAAAACAGACACTTTTTGTCCAGTCAGACTATCCTGGCAAACAAATGTTAAATAAATAAAAAATAAATAAACATATGCAGCACCTATCCTCACTAACCTCCAAACAAATCTTTTAGCTAAGCTTGAACTGGCATATAATAAAATTGCTAGATTTACTGCCAACCAACCTTATCATTCTCATCACTGCTCATCTCTTAAAACTATTCACTGGCTTGAATTTCACAACCAAGTCCGCTTGCCGCAAATTCACCTCACTCCATTTTAAACCAACCCAACTCCTGTCCTGCTCTCTCTAACCTTATTACATCCTATATTCCTAAACATACACTCCACTTCAAATCTATAAACCAAACAAAACCATTGGCAAACTTCTCTATAGCCACTGTGTTGCCCAAGATTGGAATAATCTGCCACAACACATAAGATTAATTACTAACACTAACTGCTTCAAAAAAAACTCTGGAAGACTATCTAATCAAATCTTGGACTTGTTCTTGTGCCGACCCCACTTAACCATCCTCCTGTTCATCTAACATAACCCCCACCATTACTTTTCCACCCCTCTACTTCTTTTTACTTTCCCCCTTTTCTTATCCCCTTCTCTTTCCATAATATCAGACGTGGATTTCACAACATTTTTTACAAAATCTTCTCTACAATGTAAAATGCGTATACCTTATATCTGTAGATTCGACAGCTGTATGTGTAATGAATACATAGTTAAACTTTTATAGCTTTTTTATGTACACTTTAATTATCTTGTGTTTATTGTACATGATTACAATGTTATTGATTCTAGATAAATTATGTAAGAAACTGTAACTTATGTATCTCACTGGAGCTTTTCTCCTCGGGTCCCTACTAAAAATGGGCTCTTTACCCAGCCAGACTAACCCAGTCAACAAATGTTACATAAAATAAAATAAAGTTCCTTCCTGTCTTTCAGTCTCTGAAAGTAAGCAAAGAGCAACTAGAAACATTCCAATGGCATCATTTGTAGATCAGCTGACTCTGATACAGTGCTCATGTAGAATCTCCTTCACAAACATGTGCAGTTAGACCTGCAAAAGAACACTGTTCAACTCTTTAAACATCCTGTACAAACAGAGTATTAATCAATATACAAGAACTTATTTACAATACCATAGCTAGCCATGCTGGCATATATTAAATAGTTTTAATCTGAAATTATGTACAAAACTTCGGCTAGACATACTAGCACAGATAACAGTGTCTAATTTCTTCACACACACCCCCCCCCCATGACTCAAGCACAATTTTCAAGTGACCCTTTAAAATTGATGCTTGAGAAAAATGGGACTGTCTGGGAATATATCAACCCACTCCTCTCCTGGACAATCCATCTGCATTGGCATTATTAACCCCACTGTGGTCTTGTATTGTCATGTCATATGCTTGCAACCCTAGACTCCACCTCAGTAACTTGGCATTTTGCTTGCTGACTCTATTTAGTCATGTTAAAGTGTTATGATCTTGAGTACAGTGAATTTTCTTCCATAAAGATAGGGTTGCAGCTTCTGCAATGCCCATACTATGGCTAAACATTATTTATTCTCAACTGTATAACATTCTTCCCTGGTTTGAAGTCTATGGCTAAGATATATCACTGTATGCTCTTCTCCTTCTGAGGAAACTTGGCTGAGTACAATCCCCCACCCCATAATTTGACACATCTACTTGCACAACAAATCTTTGCTATAATCTGGGCTGGCTAACACAAGGGGTCCTCCCAAAATCTCTTTAAGGTTTTGGAATGCCTGCTCACAATCTGTGATCCACACCACCTTATCCAGTTTATTTTTTATAGTTAGGTCAGTAAGGGGTGCAGCTATTGTACTATGATTGGACACAAATTTTCTGTAGTATCCCACTGTCCCTAGAAATGTTCTCACTTGCTTTTTAGTAATAGGAACTGGCCACACTTAAATAGCTTCCACTTTGACAGGTTCTGGCCTAATCTTACCACTCCCCACTCTGTGTCCTAAGTAAGTGATTTCTGCCATACCCACTTGACATTTACTGGGTTTAATGGTTAACCCTGCCCTTTTAAACTGGTCTGCAAATGCCTGTAGCATAGTCTTTAATGTAGAATTTAACCTCTCCACAAAATCATCAATCTGAGGATGATAGGGGGTGGTCTTAAGATGTTTCACCCCACAAAACTGCCACAAACAAGTCAGTAGGTTTGACATGAAGTTGGCACCTCGATCAGTCAGTATCTCCCTCAGAAAACCTACCCTGCTGAAAATTTCTAGCAAAGCATTTGCCACCTTTTCTGACTCAATAGATGACAAAGCTACCGCCTCAATGTTTCTGGTAGCAGAATCACTACCACCAAGATATATTTCATCCCTGTAGATCTTGGAGTACTCAGAGGTCCCACAATATCCATGGTGACCCTTTGAAACAGCACTTCAATAGCAGGTAAAGGCATAAATGGAGCCTTGAATTGTCCCCTGCCTTGCCAACTTTTTGGCACTGTTCACAAGTCCTACAATATCCTACTACATCCTTTGCAAACCCAGGCCAAAAGTTCTGTATAATATGTCTCTTAGTACGTTTTATACCCATATGACATGAAAAAGAGATGTCATGTGCTATGGCTAAAAGTGGCAGACGGTAAGCTCTAGGCACTACCAACTGCTGTATTACCTCACCTTCTAGCTCTCCTTCAGGAGTCCATTCACTATGCAACAAACCTTTGTTCTAGTATACAGACTCCCTTCTTCTTTGAGCCTCAGGTGCCTCCTTAGCCACCTCCCTCAAGCTTTGTAATGAAGGGTCCATAGGCTGACCCTGTCTCAACTCTACCTTTGTGACTCTCCCCAGCTCCCCTTCCACAGGAAGCCTAGTAACTTCCGACAGCTGTGCCTCACTGATAGTCTGAGTACTATCACTCACCTCTGTCCTTACAGTCACCTTGTATAAGAGAATATCAGTACATACCAGCAGCTGTGGCTCACTTTCAGACTTACTGCTACACGATAGCTCTTTCTCTGAAACAGCCACCACATCAGTCCCAGCTTCAGGTATGAGATCTGTCTGGTTCTCTCCCAGACTACCGGACCTACATGCCTGTCTCCTAGCCTGACTATGTGTCACTGCATGTACACAAGGTACTGGATCATCAAAGTCATTCTCCATCAGAGCATCTGCAGGAATATCCTCAAACACACCTACCTGCTTGCTTCCTCTCTCACCCTCCCACTCAAGATGAACCCTAGACAAAGGTATTTGGAATGGGGTCCCTCCCAAACCTCTGACTGGAGTGGACTGTCCAACCAAGTACTGCTCTTCTCTAACCACTGCAGGTCTCACAATGGTTTTATCAGAAGCTGTGTCTCTCTTAGCAGTGACCTGTTAACCATCTACTAAGATAGGATATGAATTGTGGTGATAGTTTGGCACTGTTGTTTCCAAACAACTTACCACTGGCATCCCCACTTGCTGTCTCCCTCACCTTTTGTTTCTCACCTTGTCTCAATGGACATATGGCTGCCATGTGGCCCCTCTGGTTTCATTTGAAACATCTAATCCCTAACCGTGTACTTGGACTAGTAGTTTCCCCTGTTACTGTTGTAATTTGTTGGAGTGGTTTAGACTGCCCCCCCATGGGTTCCCTTATGTCCATGTGCAGCACTGGGTGTCCCTTTCTCATGCATTGGTGCTCTGCTTACTAAATAGAGATCCCCTTTTCTTCCCAACTCCTCCATGTAGTTACACTCTCTGTCTGCTAACCAGATTCTCATGTCATCAGGCAAAGAACTGAGTACTTGTTCCCTCAGAAAAAGGTCTTCCAGTCCCTCAAAAGTGGTGAACTGACACCTACTCATCCATCTGTTAAAGTAAGTACTTAAATCAGCAATATAATCACATACACTTTCATCTGCCTTGCATTTATGTTCATGAAACTTTTTTCTGTAAGCTTCAGGTGTTAGTTTACAACAATCATGTAGATAGTTTTTAACTTTATCATAATTCAAACAATCTACATCAGACAGTGTTGACATGTCCTGAACAGCTTTACCATGGAGTAAGGGAGACATAAGCTGAACCCAGAGCTCATGGTCAACATCATACTGTCTACATACCCTCTCAAAAATATGAATAAAACTATCAAAATCATCCCCACCCCTTTATTGAGGAATAAGTTTACTGATCTATACAACTTCTGGGGTCAGTTATTCCCTTCCCTATTACCTCCATGACCCTCTCAAAGGGTAAGAAGCTCCACTTCAACTGGTTCTGTCTCTGGTTTTCCCTGGCTTTTAAATGTCACATTCTCTCCCCGGCCTCCAATCATCAGGCTTCCAGGAGCAGTCCCTCTTCCATCTCCAGTCATTTGGCTTCCAGGCACAGTGTCTCTGTTGATTCCGTTCAAGATGTTTGGTCTCAAGGCACAGTCTGTCTAACTCCAGATGGATTCTCAGGTCCTCCAAAGAAAAGATGGGCTGTTCTGTCTCGGCAGGTTGCACATCCCCAGTACCAAACTGGATATCCTTCAAATGGCTGGTCTGAGCTGCAGCTGCAACTATGGCTAAAATCATTGCTTCCTTAGTCAAGTTGGCATGCAGCAGTCCTCAGGCTTCACACTCCTTGACCAACTGGTTCTTTGTCAGCTTGCTATAGTCTTCTGCTGACATCTTTGCCTGGTATCCCTGACAAACTAACTATAAATAAATAAAACTGTGGTAGACTGAAATTCTGTAAGTTTTCATTGTAGCTGTCAAGAGTGCACACCTTAATGATAACTATCCACAGGCTATTGAATTCCAATTAAAAATCCCACACCACTGCCACTAAAAATGTGACATCTGGTTAATTTCCCACTGAACTGCTACCAATAATGTGACGTCCACTACTACCCTGGGTCAGTAACTAAGGAACTTCAATCCTCACTACTGACTCCAGTGTGAGACCATCACTTAAACAGGAGTAATATTTCACAATTTTCCCCTGAGACCATAATAGGAACATGCTCTATACCCTAAGACTGGACTGTATACTTCTGTCCACCCCAAATACAACTCCTTATTACACACCCCAGAGCAATGTGTCCCAGTTTAAGACCTCTGATACACTCCCACTTAAATAAATTGAATATCACACATCCAAACACTTCTAGGAAAGCCTGGCCCAGATTTCCAGCTGTGTCCCTTCCCCCAAATGATACATTAAAATGCTGCCACCAACCAGATCATCTGCATGCCCTTTCAAAGGGTGTCCAATTATTAAAATTAGGTATTAAAACTAATGGTAGCAAATGACCTAAAGCAGCCAGGCTTTTGGAGTGACCCGGTAATTATCAAAGCAGGCATAATCCCTCTCAAATCACTAAAGAATACACTGATGATCAGCCATAATGTAAGATAATAAAAATATGTAATAATGAGAAAAATGAGTAAAAATAGAAAATAGTAATTTCAATAAACAACAGAATTCAATCACTCGGAAAATTAAATTAATATTTAAGGAAAGAAATCCAACATTTAGAAAAACTATGACTAATTTAGCGATAATTTCCTATCTAACTGAAAAACACTGTCTGTAAACTAAACTAAATATCATAACAGAGCAAAGGCAGGCTTACAGTTCTTGGTGAGTCTGTTGGGTATCCACTGCTCAGTACAACTGTGAACTGCAAACTGAACTGAACTGAACTACTGTGAACTCAAAACAACACAGCAACATAACTATAACTGACTTCAACTTTATTAAGCAGGCTCTTTTACAGACTAGGTTAACTGTTTCAACTGTTCCAGTTCTTATTTCCATTTTACTGTTTAAAAATCAACAGACAGCTGTTTATTAAAGTTCATTCCTGTCTTTCAGTCTCTGAAAGTAAACATAGAGCAATTGGAAACATTCCAATGACATCATCTGCAGATCAGCTGACTCTGATACAACCTGCATTTAGAATCTCCTTCACAAACATGTGCAGTTAGACCTGCAAAAGAACACTGTTCAACTCTTTAAACATCCTGTGCAAACAAAGTATTAATCAACATACAAGAACTTATTTACAATATCATAACTAGTCACACTGGCATATATTACACAGCTTAATCTGAAATTATGTACAAAACTTCAGCCAGACATGTTAGCACAGATAGTGTCTAATTTCTTCATGATGATATTTTTAGTAGGGCAAATATGGTACAGGTATTTGGGTAGGTGGTCACTTAGACTGTCAGGGAGACAGCCAGATTAGTGACAGAGATAGGGTTTGTTTGTAAGTGTCCAGTCTAGGATTTATTATTTTTGCTGTGTTTTTCAAATTTTGTAGGGGATTGTATAATTTGACAGAAACCATGGAGGTTAATAAAATAGGAGGAATTTTCCAAGGAGCAAGTGTACCCATCCATGTTGAAATCCCCCATTATTATTGTTTTTTGACTAAAAGTTGAGGCACACCAACAAAGAAGGTCTTCAATAACGTCCGGGTTGTTACCTGGGGTATATAAATAGGTATTATAATGATGTGTTTGTTGGAGTTTAGTTGAAGGCGGCCGATTAGAATTTCAGAATTAAAGAGGCTGGGGGTTGATTTGAAGTTTTATTAGTCTGATAGTATTTTTATATATTACAGCTATGCCACCACCTCATTTATGAATCCTGTCATGTCTATGAATGTTATAACCAGGGGTTAGAATTTCAGTATTCTGTTTGTGGGGTTTAAGCCACATTTCTGTTAGGACTGCTAATTTGGGAGAGTACTGGGTGATAGTTGTATGAAATTCATGAGTTTTATTTAGGATTCTTCTTAGGTTCATGTTTAATATTAAGAGATTGGAGCTACTTCATGGGAGATTAGTGATGTTTGGGGAGTAAGGATTGTTTGGAGTGACAGGGGTTTGATTAAGGAGTTCCTGGATTAGGATGTGTATCACCACTTAATTTGATCAGGGCAGAAGTGAATAGAATAGGTGTGTGAGTCTGGTAACTAAAACAAATAAATCACAAGATTTTGTTTCTTTGTTTTTTGAAGGATTTCACCATTTTGTGTTGAAAACATGAAGATTAGGGGTAAGGCATATTCCAGTCTAGTGAAAGAGCTGAAACAGGTATACGTCATCTGGCTTAGTACCAAGGAGATGTGAGATTGTATCCACTACTTTTAACTAATCTAGTACAAGTTGAAGTTGAATTTATTGTTCTGAAGTATTAGAGGAAGTTATAATTTGGCTCAAGGGTTATACCCAGGTATTTCTGAAGGGAAACCATACTAAAAGTATGTGCCTCAGGGTCTGTAAGATGTAGGGAGCTGGTTTTGCTAATCACTGTTGTATTCCATTTACCATAACTGTAGATTTGTGAGAGCTCAGTACTAGCATGTGATGTCAGATCATTTTGCAATGCTAAATTAATGTTATTAGTACCCTTTCTAGATCAGAATACAGCAATGCAATCATTTGTATAATAAACAGATTAGATCAGGTACATCCCAGGGAAGGTTATCAGTAGTTGAGGAAAATAGCAGAGATCCAAGGTTCAATCCTTTTGGAAGCCCTGTTAGTAGTCTATCTAAATAATTCCGTACACTGTTTGCTGACATAAAAAAAGATCAGTTTTGAAGGTAATTTTCAAGCTATGATTATTTATCAGTAAAAAAGCCACTGTCCTGGAGGTTCTGCAAAAGCACCAGATGATTTGTGGTTCCATCTGCTCTTTTAAGACGTATAAGGATGGCTACAATTAATAAACCTTTGTCAGTTTTGTTAAATACTTTATTGTCCTCACAGGACACCACTACCCAAGTTGGTATCATACATAAGCTAAATCCTTTAAAAATAGACCCATATGTAGTAAGATGGCTAGCAAACTTGCTGTTAGACAGAACCCACACTGTGAGAGTTGCAGGTATCTCATCAGAAACTATGAATGATCAGTGGTGTCCCTCATAGCTCAGTGCTTGGACCTCACCATTTTGGTATTTACTTCTCAGATCTCTAAGAAGACAGATAAGAGCTATGACTAGCAAAGTTTGCAGATGACTTCAATCTGGTGGGTGTTCTTAAGTCACCCTCTGACATCCAAACCCACCAGAATGAACACTCTGTCTAGCAAACTCTTGGTGTACTTAAAAAGAACTTGAACTAAATGCTAGAAAATGTAGTATCATCACTTTTGCTAGCCTCCCCCAGTCATGTTGTATAGACAACACCCTGCTATAAAGCAACTTAAAATTGTAGTCGAGGACCTAGGAACTTGGGATGATAACTCCCTGTCTTTTCAACATCATGTGGCAATAGTTGTCAGGGAATTCTTTTATTTAGCACAGCTAATTGCCAAAGGAATATCATCCAAGGACTTAAGAGGTAATCACTCCCTTATATTCAGCATTGACCAAACCAATTATCAAGTACAACTCCCCCTTTAGGATGTATCTCACTAAACATATCAAATAATTAGGAAGACCCCAAAAGTTTCCAAGAAAAAAAGATCACAACACAGCATTATTCACAAAGCCAATGACTCCCCCGCTTTTATTCATATTCTCCATTCCTATCACCCTAACAGACTACATTGATTAAATGAGCAACATCTTCTCAGCATATGTAAACCCCACAAATCCTCTGGCTGAAGTCTCTGCTCATACTCTGACACTAAAAATGTAATCCTATCCCTCTGTAAATTAGATTTATCTCTAGCCTTTCCAACTTTAAACTTCTGCTAAAAGATTACCAAAATACAACCTGTCTCTGCTCCTACACTACCCCATTCTGAATTAGTCCCTCCTTCTACCACCAACGTACTTTGACTATCAGAGAGAAGGAATTTGTAAAATCTATTTCTTAGACAAAGATAAAATATATTTTTGCCTAGGCTATAATGTCTAGTCATGTCTGTTCCAAAGAGTGTACTCAGTGTGTTTAATGTCAGCTCTATGAACTGCAGCTTGTGAGCACTTCATCTACTGACAGTGCTCTTTTTCATCTTTTTATAACTGTCTAAATATTTGCATTATGTATGTATAGCTTCACACTGTGTGAGCTGAAGCTGAATTTTTACTTAGTTAATATGTTGTCCTTCTGTATTAGACTATGTAATAACTTTATTTAACTGCAGCCATATTATGTCAAATGAGGAATCTTTCTACCCAGACCTCCACTGAAAACGGGATATTATCCCAGTCAGAATTTCCTAGTAAACAAATGTGAAATAAATAAATAAATATATCATGTCTAAATTCCCGGAGCTACCGAGAGGCTGGATGATTTAATCCCTCTATTCCATGTCTTAAAGACTTTGAACTGAGGTCTGTATCTCACATACCATGGCTTTAGAGACCCAGTTATCCTCATGTACCTCTGTAAGTCCAATAATACTAACATTGAAGTTGTGTTCCAAACAAAACCATAGAAAATAAACTACAAATTGACCTTCACTTTCAAAATGCCTTTAAATAACACATCAAAAATCTGGATTCCTGTACAGAATCAAGCCATTCCTTACTGAACATCCTAGGAAAACAATGGCTTCTGCCTTTTTTCTTCCAAGTTATCTCTGTGCATCCCCCATTTTCACAAATTTACAGGTCACCATGCAAACAAATCTAGAGCAATGCTGCCATAAATTAGCTAAATTTGCAACCAATGAACCAAATAAATTCAGTCACTGCATTGCCCTCAAAGAGCTAAACTGGTTGGAGTTTTTCAATGATCTAGTGTTCTCACAACTAATATAGGCACATCATATCCTAAGCAAACATGAAAAGCGTCATCACAAAATAATCTTCTCCAGTGGTATTACCCAAACAGTCAACTCCACTCAAAGGACCAATACCTTAATTCTGCTACTGGACCTTATAATACTGCTGGATATGATTTGTAGTCTAACTACTGAATCACAATATGTTATGGAACTCTACCCAATAATCATCAATCAGAAAAGCTCCATTCTTTCAAAATACAGTTGAAGTGTTACCCCGAAGGCATATGGCTGTGTTCCTGTTCCTTCCCTCCAGGATAATCCCAGTGTCTGTTTCTTCTTACCCCTCTCTCATCTATGTTTCCACCTACTTTCACCAGCTCTGCATACTACTTATCCTTTCTCCACCCTCTTCCTACCTTTACTTCTTGATAAAATTACTAATATGTCACCACCCTAAGTAACTTTGAATCACATTTCCATTACATCAGCCTCTCTTTACATCTTTCTCTCCTAAATATTTTGCTCTTCCATGTCCTTCTACTCTCACTATCTCTTTCTCTGCCTTGTTTGTTTCTTTTTTCTCCCACTCTTATTCTATTTCCTACATTCAACCCATAACTACTCAGTACACTTTTCTGCATAATTTATACCGTTTTCATTTAACATTTCAGCAGTTAAACACGTGCACTTATTGTATAAAGTGATACAACCACACAAACTTGAACTCCTTCAGATTTTGTTTAATCTACCCATCCCTCATTGTTAAACCTAAAGTGTAAAACTGTTGTAGTGAGTCACTTTCTCCTGTATTGTGATTCAGTATTTTATATTGTGTTAGAAAGTGTATCTCCCTTTCTTCCTCTTGTATTAATGGCTAATTGTCATTGCATGGCTTTTCTACCCAGGCCTCCACTGATAACGGGTTACTTGTTGCCTATTCAGAGTTTCCTGTTAAAATGTAAATAATAAATAGTGAAAAAAAAAATCAAATGTAATTCTAAGTTAAGGGTGTCCTCTGATTCAGTTATGTGTCTCATATGCATATATATTGGAGGAAGAGAAGTGTTTTTAAGAGACCATGTGGAGATTAATGGGTTGTAGCCATTTATGGGATTAAGGAGAATTTGTATGTCCTAACTCAGGTATAATAATTCTAATAGCATCTATTGTAAAATTTGTTTGGCAGTTATTGTGTGTCTGGTATCTTGCTTAGTCTAGCTGATTAAAGTTAAAGACATAGCACTGTACCAAGATTTCATTTCATATGGCTATCGCAGTCCAAGTTAATACCACCAAATATAATTAGTTTATATTTTTTTACTTGCATACAAAAAGGATACAGAAAGTATTCCAGGATAACTAAAGAACTTGAAACTGATATGTAAATAAGGGCAATAAAGATTTTAGTGTTTTACCCAACAAGATTTCTACTAGAACTCAGTTTGTATCAGCATTATTTGCTGACAAGCCTATAGCAATGACTTTTGGAGGCAATTTGTTACCTATATGTATTTGCTGTAACATTCAACCGCCTGTCATGCCCCTGGTCTGATGTCTAAGAAAAGATGTTAAGTTTTAAAAATATATGGATCAATCAGTCATCTGTTAGCCAGGTTTCACAAGCAGTAATAATAATATTTGTAGTATAAGCCAGATTTCTAACTGTGCCTATTTATTATTTCACCTACGTGCATTTATGGATCATTTTTGTTACATACACAATTATTATACAAGACTTGCTTAGCAGCAGAGTTGGTTGTGTGACTTGGCAGTGGGATTGTTCCTGAGTTTGATATCTCCAACTAGAATTAATATAATTTGTAAGGTGTGTATTACACGTTTTGGCAGTGTGAGTAATGAAGGTAATGAGTGGTAAATTTGTAAAATGTTTGTGGAAGTTTTATTAAGAATAACTCAATTATGCCTCGTAGAGTTTTATCATGCTGATATTTAAGTTGGAATGGTCACATTGTGTTTATGCCAGTTTTCTTGTCTGGGGGGATGTTGTCTTATCTTTAATAGAAATGATAAATCATAGATTAACATATTATGAAGGAATAATAGTGTAAGCAGAAGGATTATAGAAGACATTGTTGACTGTATTTTTTGAGGGGCTATGCTGGCTGTTTTGTTATAGAAATTGTATTAATAGTACAAAGGAATGCTATATGCAGTGATATATCCTTAAAAGAGAAATGTTATTGGTGAAGCAATGAGCGCTACTACTAGAGTGTAAATGTGCAAATATTTAGGGTGACTTGGAGAAAGGATATGGCAGTGAAGTAAAGTGAGCCACCAATGAGTCTGTCAATAACCAATCAGTGTCCACCTTCAGACAGAGGACCCGGCTGGCCAGCAACATTAGCCATCGTAAGTAAAGTAAAGCTAGTGAAAATAATATTAAAGGACCTTTCACAGTCAAAAGTTTTGGAGGTACCTATCTACCAGCATGAGAGTGGAAAATGCTAATATTAAAATATCATCCCAATTCTGGCAGAAATAGTAGATGCACACACTCAGGCCAGCTGTTATGTCCTTAATATGCCCATTTAAATGTAGGTATCACTTGTTACTGAAGGTTCTACAAATAAATGAATATAAAATCATTTGACTCTAACTGTAAGAACAAAACTTTCCAAAGCCCTACTCTTAAGCACACTTTCAACCTTCCTAACCTATGCCTACATTATCACCTCATTTGAAAAACCATACTATAACCAGTATAACTACATTCATAAACAGACAACAATTCATAACTCTATCCTCCCTTTAAGTCAAATTAATATCACCTCAACTCCCAGCTACCTTCTACCTAAATACCATAGACTCTCCCACATTAAATACTTTACACCCACAATAAGAAAAGTAAAATATCCATCAAACGCTTTAAATAACCCTGTATCAACACTCATTAAACCCAGCTTAAAAGAAGGTGACATCCACCCTAATCCTGGCCCTACAATTCCAACTACCCTAATTACCCAGCCCAAACTCCCCAACTCTTTCCTAATAGGACATCTTAATATCCGAAGCGTTAATAACAAAATATCCCATCTCCATGCCCTTCTTGATACCCATAACTTTGACATCCTCTGTATAACAGAAACATGGTTAAAGCCACACATCAAAGACAATGAAATCATTCCCCAAGGGTACAATATACTAAGATTAGACCGTATAAAAAATAAGGGTGGTGGAGTTGCAGTCTTATTTAAAGAAGGACTACAAATCTCCACTTCACCATTTAACCCTCCTCAGGACTGTAAGGCTGAAGTACTTATCACCAAATTTCAAATAAACCAAAACAAATCTGTTTATATCATCTGCATATACATTCTACCTGGTAATAATATCAGTACTATAGAGAATATCCTAAGCTGGGTGGCCTCTACTTATCCCCAAGAAACTATTATATTGTGTGATTTTAATACTGATTGAAAAACTGTTAAAGCTGATAACCCCTCCTCCCACATTAACCTTCATGGATTCAGTCAAACTATCACCTCTACTACAAGAATCAATAAACCAAACAATAAAGAGAGCACCCTAGACTGGATTCTTATAAATAAGCAAAAACAAACTTATAATGTAGGAACTCTACCTGATGATGTTAGTGATCATACTTTAACCTATATCCTTAGGCATAAAAATGATATCTCTAACCCCCCTATAAATAGAATCATATGTACCAGCAAACACTTCAACCCAACATTATTCCAAAATGAACTAAGCGCTTGTGACTGGAACCCTCTAAAATCTCTACCACTTGAAGAAGCTGTCAACTATCAAAACTCTAAATTCCTTTCTATCCTTGACAAGCATGCACCCAAAAGAACCATCAGAATGAAAGCCAAACCAGCATCCTGGCTTACCAAAGAAACCAAACAAAAAATCTTACTTAGAAATAAAGCCTGGGCAAAGTGGAGAGCTACCAAAACTATATCTGATCAACAACTATTTAAACAACTGAGAAATAGTACAAAAAAAGCAATACTTTTAGACAAAAAAATTACTATTGTAAACTTCAGGACAACCACCAAAATAACACCCAAAAGTTTTGGTCTACTGTAAATAAACTCCTTTCCCCTGGGCACTCCCATACTCCTACCCTACTTCAGGCAGACCCAGACACCCCCCATCAAACTGCCAATGCCTTTAATTGCTTCTTTACAGATACCATACAAACATTAGCTAGCCAACTTACTCAAGATAGCTCAGACCTTGCCACTTCCTTACCCAGTACTCTACCAGCGTTCTCTATGCAACCAATCTCTACCACTCTCCTCTTTAAATACATCCAAAAACTCAAGCCTTGTACCCCTTCTGCTGACCATTTACCATCTGAATACCTCCAAAAAGTAGCCAAAGTAATTTCCTATCCTATATCCATCCTCATAAACAGAACCATTAAGGAAGGTTACGTTCCAAACATCTGGAAAATCTCCCATATCATTCCCCTTCACAAAGGTGGAAACTCAAATGACTACTCCAACTACCGGCCAATAGCACTCATCACCATTAGCAAAAATCATGGAAAAATGCATTCATCATCAACTTTTAAAACATCTAACACAAAATAACATAATAGCTAAATGCCAGCATGGTTTTAGGCCATCACATAGTACCACAACAGCCCTGTTATCCTTCACAGATGTCATAAATAAAAATCGAAAAAACAACATCCTCTCATCAGCACTCTTTATTGATCTGTCCAAAGCATTTGACATGGTCAACCATACCCTTCTTATCAACATTCTGGAATCCTTATACCTTGACTCTTTAGCTATTAAATGGTTCAGGTCCTACCTAACCAATAGGCAACAAGCAGTTCTTTGGGAACATAATCTATCATCCCTTCTACCTGCCACTCTGGGAGTCCCTCAGGGCTCTAGTCTAGGCCCACTTCTTTTTTCTCTTTTTATTAAAGACCTGCATGTAGCAATCCCACACGCCACCTGCATTCAATATGCAGATGATTCAGCATTAATATGCTCAGCTAGCTCACCATCTGCACTACATTCCCTCACTCAGAATGTATTCAACACAGTTGAAACATGGTTCACTAAACGCTGTCTCCTTCTCAATGCTAAAAAAACCAAGCTCCTTGTCTTTACACCCACCAGTAAGTCCACCCCAGTAGATTTCCCTATTATTTCCAATAATCATACTATCATTCACTTTGACTCTACAACCAAACTATTAGGAATTACTATTGATAACAATGTTACATTTGATAGTCACATAAATAATACTATTAAAACTGTCAACAAGAAAATAGGCTCCTTATATCGAATCAAAACTTTCTTAACTCCAACAGCCAAAACCAAAATTGCACACTCACATTTAATTTCTACTCTTCTATACACTTCTCCCATATACAATAACCTCAAAAAGAATAACCTTGTCAAACTGGAGCATGCCTATAACAGCATCGCCAGATTTGCCACTGATAATCCCTTTCGAACTCACCACTGTCAAAATCTAAAGCAGCTAGGCTGGCTTGAACTTCAAAACCTTCTGAAAATCTCCCAACTTACCATGGCCCACAAGATATTTTACCAAACTAAAAGTACTCCTATACTATCAAATCTCATAATTCCGTATAAAAGCCTAAATTCACTACGCTCTTCTAACAAGCTACTAGCTACCATAACCAAAATTAACAACAAGGCTGGCAATTCCCTCTTTTCTAACACAGTGAGAAAAGACTGGAACCTACTTCCCGTTGAACTAACACCACTCTCTTCCCTACCTCTCTTTAAACAGAAACTCAAAATACACCTTAAAACTCACTGGTTATGTCCATTCTGTAAACCTGACTAACCTTTGCTTACACTAACTTATTTCTTCACCTTACTAAATTCTCTTATATTTTTTCTTTAAAACCTTCAGGAAAACTGAACTGGTGATCACAATTGAACATATTGGCAGACCCTTTCCTGCTAATTTCTGTAAAATCTACTCCATAATTGTATACTAAAGTTATGTCAATTTTATTACAGTAAATGAATTCATCACATGACCATTATGATTTTCTATACTAGTGTAAATACCAACTTTTCCTCTATTTTTATTGTTGTTTCATATATATTTTTATTGAACTTCTTTCATTTACTATGGTACAACAATGATTTCTATGTTTATCTTATAGTTCTAATGATAATCTAATTTTGCTATTGGAGCTTTTCTCCCCGGGCCTCTACTGAAAATGGAAATGTATCCAGCTAGACTAGCCCGGTCAACAAATGTAAAATAAATATATAAATAAATAAAATAAATCAAAGTGGGTGTTAGGAATGCAGGAACAGGGTTAAATAATCAGATTACTGGCACCTGAAAGGATGCCCTGTCTGCACGATAAGCTTTATGACAAAATACTGAGAAAGCTAACACTATCGAGAATGCAACAAAGACAGCACACCAAAACAAAAGAATTGCAGTTTTTCTGTTGCCGAGGTACAGGGAGTCCATCACTGTATGCTACCAGTACACATTCAAGCAAAGAAGATTGTACGGCCAATCCCATTTGCAGTATTTATGGCCTGTATCATAGAAAAGAAGAGAAAGGGGGGATTTCTTTAAAGCAAATCACAGAATGAGCATAATAAAAGAAATGTATGAGAGACTTAAACAATTTCTAGGCAGCAGTAGTGTAAGTGAGGTCAGCAATGCTCTATCAATTGCGTGAAAAGTTGTCAATATGGCAAATAACTCCATCACTTACTAAGCACCTGAGTTAAAAACAGTGCTACTTCACTCAAGTACCAAAAATATTTCACCTATCTGTCAATGAAATAAAACAAACCATGCAGTAGCTATGTCAGTGTAGAGAGACAGCAGAGTGCAAATTGCAAACAATGGAAGGAAATACAACTCTAAAGAGACAACAGTATCAAGAACAAGGAGACATTCTGTTCAACAATGCAAATGTCTACCTTATATTGCAGTGTTACGTGAAAAAGCATCTAATAACCAAGGTGTCCTATCAGCCAGCTAAGCTACGGTCAGTAAACCGAGTATCTCTCTTTGCACAACAGCATAGATTAGTGACAAAAATTTAAATTTTGAGTCTTGTGTTTAGTCTGGATAGATTTATATGAAATGGTAGGCCATCAGAGACACTGAACTTTGAGTGTATGCAGGTAGATGCAATGAACTCCAGCTGTGCTCAATAATTGTACAAATCTGTGCAAATCCATATCTAGGGAGAAATTCCTTAATTGGTTGAAAGTGTTCCATATGGTGCTGGCCGGCTCAGACAAGTTACTGGATGAGATGAGGTTATGGACTGCCTCATAGAAGACTTGACTATAGAAGAGTGAAGAGGAGTGGGTGATTATATGTCTCCAACATATTTTTGCTTCTGAAATCACTTAAAAGGAGTACTTTATATGTTGGCCAGTTCCATGGGTATTTTATGGTTTGTTGTGGCTAGTGTATGAAAGCTAATGTTTGAGGTTATACTGCTTAGCAGGGAAGGTTAATCTAGCTGTCTCACCATTAGTAACCTAAAAGAATGATGTTTAGTCATTATTTGCAGTATCTCCCCCCTCACATAAACAAGGATAAATATGTGGCTGTAATTGAAACATAAGTTCACAAGCCTTCAGTAGTGACAGGACAGTTTACAACACGGAGAGATCATGGAGCTCTGCTTGGTCTTTTAAAAGTAGGGATTGGGAACAACTAATAGTTTGCAGACTGCACAATTACATGCATTCATGGAAGGTGTACTTCACAAGGGCAGTTAAGAGTCTTGGTCTTAACCAGATATTGCTATAAAAAAATCAGACTTCAAAGAAAGTAGCTCAGGATTACAAGAAGAGAGGCCAGACTAGGACAAAACACAATTTACTGAACACTATGCACCATGAAAGTTGTCAGTGACAAATTATGGAAGTGGGCACAAAGGTTGTTGATGGACTATTGAATGGAGACATACTTTATTTTGCAGGATCATAGCTGATCTTTATACTGTGATACAATGTGGGCTTTTTCCCACTTCTTGGGTATATCTTCTGTTTGGTCATGTGACAGTTACATTGGCCTGAAGTTTAGTAGTTTGTTGTCAAATGGTTGAAAGTTCTAGACCATAGGGATCTGTGCTTACTTAAGGTGTATTTTGATGTTTTTGTGGCTGTACATGCCATGACTCATAAACAGTGTATCTCTTGTATTGAATGCGGCTCCAATGTTCGTTATCAAGTTCAGAGTCAAGGGTGGCCAAGCCAATCCTGGAACTCAGGTGATACAAGGAAGAGAAACTAGCCCTGAATAGCAGGCCTGTGTATCACAGAACATGCACTCACACATTCATTAACATTTTGGCATACACACCTATTGGCAAGAAGGAAGATCAGAGTTTCAAGAAAGGCATGGTTTTAGGATTTGAAAGGAAACTGGAGCACCCAGGAACAACAATAACAAGCACAGGGACACTGTCCAAACTCCAAAAAGAAAGACCACATAGCTGGGACCTGAACTGGAAAACCAAGCTGTTTGTCAGTAAGCATAATCACTGTGTCACCCAATTATTGTGTATTTCCATGGTGTAGTAGCACTATGGATTTGGAATCAGGAGTTCTGAGTCCAGATCTCAGTGGAACCTAATACACTTTGACTTATAGGTTTCAAAGTTATGCTGCTTGTTAGGATTTGGCACTCTCACTGTCATAGCCCAAATTAATTTCCCATTTAAGGAATTGCAATGTTTTTGGCAAGCAGTTAGTGCAAAGAATCAGTACAATGAGCTATTAGTAAGTTGCTTCTTGTAGTCCAGGGTTTAATTTTATCAGCATACATTTGCCTGTTGTGTGACTGAGCAAATTACCTGCCAAGCAATACTCCAGAGAAGTTGAGAAATTGGGTTAGGATCACCAATGGCCTATTGGATTACATGCCTGCTAACTAGCTATGAACTAGTGAACTACTGTGAGGCCTGCTGGCTGAAATGCTTTAGACCTACTTGCTTACTGTGTTGTTACTGGGGATTTTCCCCAATTGTAATTTGAGGTAGACACAGTTGTAAGACCTGTTAATGCCTATTTTATTTAACATATCCTGCATCCAGCATTATTAGCCATTGTCTTCACTAGAGTGAAAGATTTTCAAGAAGCTATTGATACAGAAATGCTTTCGATTCCAGTGTTGATTGAATTTTCTGCAACAGAAACATAAACATTCTCAAACTATCCATCCTTTTTCCTCTTTCTGATCTTCAAATGGTGAACTATATTCTGGAGTCTGGACAGAGTCCATAGGGATCAGGCTACTATAAATGGAAGGGTGACCCCCCCTAAAATGAGCTCATGCCACCACCCCACCACCCCCATATTCGAGGGTATTTTCTATAATGAGATTGTTTGATTCCCTGCAAAACTGCCGGTTGAACTTTTAAAGACTAAGAAAATGCAAGATGCATTTAGGTAGGGAGATTTCCAGGTCCAATACACACAGCTATAAAACCAGAGCTGTAGCTTACTGTTTATTAAATCTAGGGTTTGAACATTGTGCAAGGAAAATTTACATGAAATAACTAGTTTATATTTTTACATGAAATAACTGGTTTATATTTAAATTTTTTGCATATTGATGTGTTTGGTGTGAGGCTTCACACAAAAAGTGTGTCTATATCTGACTTACATGGCAGGGACAGACTAACTTTAATGTAAGGATTTGAGGGGTGTGGATGGGACCCTAATATCTGAACCAGATCAAGTCTTTATAAAAGTGGGGATCATGTCAGGAAGAAGAATGCCAAGCAAGGTTTTTGTTTACCCCATGTTATTTCTTTGTTGACTGAAGCATACATCATGACCACTACATTCAGCTCTCTGTTTCCCATTTTTTTACATTGGGTCAGGATTTTGTGTCATCTCTATCTGTCTCACTACAGTGTGTCACTCTCCTGCCTTATATGACAGTCATGCCTGACTGTCGCAGGTCTTCTCTCATGCAATCTATCTGTTGGCTGGACATTCTTCTTTCTTTCCCTCATCCCTGTCTTTCCCAGATATTCAGTACCTCATCATTTCTTGCTTTCCTGCAAATGTGACTGAACCACTATAATCTACTCCACTTAGTGTTCTCTGCATCTTTGGGTTCTGCTTTGATGTCCTCACTTCTTTATCTGTCCCAGAAATTGCATCATGTCATATATCTCAAGCATTTCATCTCCATCTACTCAAGCTTTCTCAGCTGTTTAACCTTAACTGCCCAGGTTTCTGTGCCACACAGAAGCAATGGTTGCATTATTGTTTTGTACACCTTACTTATAAGCATTCTTCTGTTACATTCTGCAGTACCTTTGATTCTAGCTTTGACCTCCTCATTCAGACTTCCTTTCTCCTCATTCACCCCTCCCAGATACTTGAAGCTAGTAACTTATTCTTCTGGTTTTCCCCCATTTGCTGTCATGATAATTATCTTGCCTGTATTCAGTTTCATTTCATGTGTTTCACTTTTGCATTTTAGTCCTTATCATTTGCTGATGGCCTAGATTTGAGACATGCCTAGATCTCTGTCTGCCATGGGGCACTATTCACCCATATTCTTTTAAATACACTGTTAAATATTCTTGTTGTGATGTTTATATGGTTAAAGTTTGGATTAAGGATTGTAAAGTTAAGATGAACGGCTATATTCCGGACCCCATTCCTATCCATCATGTACTAAAGCTGTTTTTTCCAAGTGTAGAAAAAAATAGAACCTAGACTGTGGGTCAAATAATGTCCCTCATTCCAGTGAATATGTGTGAAAAGGAAAGATAGTACTGTTCAACTAAGAAGGATCATTTCTGCCTAGCTTTGCTTCATGTTTGAACCCCCACCCATTCTCCAACAAGGACAGAAGCAAACACTGAAAGATTTCAGTATCAATCCATCCCTTTCCTATTTATTCTAAAACTAACCCCATGTGAAATGTATTAATATTGCTAGTGTTAGATTTTCCAGACTGGCTCTCAAGTCCTGTTTTATTGTCTGTCCTTGAGTATGTGGACACATGGCAGCTCTAAATGTGCTAGCCAGCTCAAGGCAGAAATACTTGTTTTCCTGCAGAAAAATTCCTGTAGCTGTACACTTGTGTACCATGATGTTGATTTTGCTAAATGTAAGGGATTTCAGTCTGGCAGAGAGACACAGGATATAAGCGATACACATACTCAATTTCTCCGGATGCAAAAATCTTGCATACAAACAAGGTTGTCAAGAGCACACACATTATGTCCACGATACACACAGACAAATTTAGGCTGAGGCACTAAAAAGCAATCTTCACAAACCTCAAAGATTTCCTAAACCTATAAATAGGGACATCTGTCCTTAGCAATTTCCAAAGCACTCACCAAAAGCTCACCAAACACCACTCATATGCAACCCAGTAGAACCCCAAAAGCAAAGCCCATAAGGCAAGCAAACATATTACCCAGGATTCTTTTCATTGAGGATTCTATTGTATGACACTCAGATGCCCCACCCACCAGACTGAACAAGGAGAAGATAACAGTTAGTCGCTTATCTGGAGGCAGGAGCCACCATGTTACACATGTACTCACCTCACTACACCACAGGTACGAATATGACTCTGTCATAGTTCATGTGGGCGTTGTTGACGTGAGACGTACTTCCCTAGACTATATGAAGAGAGACAAACCTTAGACATTCTTCCCTTGACTATACGAAGAGAGACATTGTTGATCACAATAAATATGTGTCTTGGTCAGGTATGTGCCTTATACTGAGCAGCATTTTACTTTCATCAAGGATGATGTCACAATAAGAGCAAAAGATGACCAATTTTAATAAATGGTTTAGTTTCTGGTGTCTTTCCAGGGGGATTTGATATTTGTTAGCAAAGGATGGTTTGCACCTGTCTCTCCTAGGCTTCCATATATTGGCTACAACTTTAACCACCCCCAAAGAGCCTCTTTATAGGTAATGCCAAATGGACATATCTACTGATACAGCAAATAGAATCCAAGGAAACCTAAAGTTGTTACTGCACAATGCTAGGAGCCTGAACAAGAAACTCTACACTCTACAAGCTCTCCTCACTTTGGAGAATGCAAACATCTGTGCCAATACTGAGATGTGGTTTAAATCAACAGAAAGTACTCTGGCAGTACAAGGCTTCAGTCTCTTCCACATATTTAGACCATCAACTGCACAGACTGGGGCAAAAGTTGAGGAGTCTTGCGCTACATCAGCAACATCAAACAGAATGATGTCCTAGAGTTTATCCACGTGCAATTCACCATAGACAAAGTCCCATACCATATCCTAGCAAGCTATAGGTCACCCTCTATGTCCCAAGAATCCCACAGCTCATACCTAGACCTACTGAAACATTCGCCATTAAACTAAATTGGTGGGAGACATTAACTACTCCATTATAGGGTGGGAAATCTACACTACCTCAAACTCACAGGCACAATGATTCCTGGACTTTGTTAACTCAAATACCTTTGACCAAATAGTGCGCATACCCACTACAGGTCAAACATACTGGACTTGGCACTCACCAATATTGGACAGCACTGCAACACACCCCCACCACACCCCACCCAGTGTCACATCCACAGTGGTGTGATCAGTACACAAATCTATCTCCTTTGACATAAAAATCAACTGTACAACCTCAGCAAACCATGAAACAGTTAGGAACTATTTCAAAGCAAACTATATCCTATTAAGCAATAGTCTGTCAAAATTCAGTGCCCCTCTCAACCCTGCGTTTACAGCAACCTATGCAGAATTGTTCATTGAAATGCTGTACAGCCATGTAAATGGCTGTATAGAGGCTATTGTGTCTACTAAAAATAAGCCCAAAACACACTCTAAAATCAAACCATACTGGTGGAATCCTAACCTTAATAGGGTATATAGCAAAAGGAAAAATGTCATGGCTAAAATCAGTAAGAGCACTCCTATTAAACAAAACAGGAAACTAAACTGACTAATTAAGCCTAACAAGACCAATTGCTAGGTCAAGATAGCTCACAGGGTAAGGAAAACCAAAATGCCACAACCTCAAAAGCAGCACACAACAGTGGGCTGAACTGGTGATCCGTGGTGCTACCTTCACTGAGCAGAGTGACATTGAGAACCTGTTGGCTGACAGATTCAGCTAAAATTTCATCTCCCTCTCCTACTGCCTCCTCACCTTGAAATACCTACTAGCATACCCCCCACTCCATTATTAGCATGGAGGAAGTCATTAGTGGCACTCGCTAAGACCAAAAACACAACCTCATTGGGCCCTGTTAATATCCTGGGATGTCTCCTAAATAAGTTGAAACATGACCTATCAGGACCATTTGAGTCACTTTTCAAGTATAGCCTCAAAACAGGCTTTGTACCAAGAGAAAGGAGGACTGCAATGATTATCCCACTTCACAAGGGTGGACCATCAACTGACCCTGGAAGCTACTATTAGTCTGACTACTCTAATATGAAAAGCCATGGAACTAATTATCATGGAAATGATCAATAAAGACATGCACAGAATTCAGGTACTGGACCCAACTCATTCTGGCTTTGTCACAGGAAGATCATGCATACTATTCCTGGTGGACTTCTTTTAGAAAGTCACCAAGTTAATAGATAAGGGGAAAATGGTACATACTTCCTACTTGGACTTAGATATTCAATACAATACCCCACTTGAGTATGTTGACAAACTCACCAAACTGGGCATAAACTGCTACATAACACATTGGATTACCAGCTGGCCCACAGATAGGACCCATAAAATCAGGACTACTGAAACCACCTACATTAAGGGACCAGTCACCAGTGGGGTACTTCAGGGCTTCACGATGGCACTGCTCCTATTTGGCACCTACTTCTCAGAGGTAAAGGTTAATGTCAAGAGTCTTAACTTGACCAAGTTCACAGATGATTGCAAATTGGGAGCTAATACAGATTGCATAATGATGCAAACATCTTACTAGAGGACCTAACAGAACCAAATGACCGGTGCCAAAGTCATGGATTAAAACTCAATGCCAAGAAATGCAGTATAGTGCCTTTTGGGAAAACATCCACCCAGGCTCATTACTGCATTGATAAGACACTCCTAAAGAGTTGACCTGGCTGTCAGGGATCTAGTAGTAAATGTAGACAGTAGTCTGGCCTTTGACCAACATGTGACCAAGGAAGTGAAACAAATCATTCTTTGTCGCCCAACTTATAAGCGATAGCATGGCATTCAGATGAAAGGAAGTTATAGAGCCACTTTATTCAGCCCTTATCAGACCAATGATCAAGTATAATTCCCCCTTCATCACGTACCTGACCAGACGTATGCAACAGTTGGAGCATCCACAAAGGTTCCTTACCAGGACAATCCAGGTTATGAAAACCTTGTCCTACACAGATCACCTTAATGCCTTATCTCTGCACTGTCTCCTACAGGAGAATCCAGGATATAAACACAGTTGTCCTATATTGATTGCCTTAAATTAAAGCCCTATCTCTATACTCAGCCTCCTACAGGTCACTGAGAGATGATTTACGTTTGGTATATAAGGCATCCTTGAATCCAGCTCTGATGAACCTTTTCTACAGTTTCAAAATGAACAGCATTAAAGCCGTAAGATATAAGGATTTCAGTTTTGCTTGCAACATAAATAGGACATGTTGGCAAGACAGATATGTATCTCAGAGGATCCCCATGCTGTGAAACTGGTTCTCCATCCATGTGAAGCAGAATCCACCCCTAACTCTGCTTAAGTGTAACCATGACCAATGGTTGGGAATCAAAAATTCACCCTAGGTCTGCCCTCCATGTCCATGATGGACAGAGGAAGACAGTAACTATACCCAAACTAACAAATGCCCCCCACATAAACTTTAGAAACTTAATAATTAACATAACCCCTCCTAATAAATGCCCATGATACACATGGGCACAATTAGGATGGGTTGCATGGCTCATCTTATAAAGACCCTGGTGGTTTTTAGCCTAGAATAATATCTGTGAATCTTTGAACCTACTTTATTTTGCTTTTGCGTCATCTTAAAAGTACTCAATTGTATTTATTACTGCTTGGTGTAACTCATTCTAAGCCTTTTAGTTTAAACACTTGGGCTTCAGACCAGTTGTTTTACATTGAGAGGGTTTGTGGTCTGCACTGTAGTGGCAGAACAGGTAGCTTACATCCTTCTAAGTTGGGAACTGCTGATTGAGGGCTCAGTGTCTGTTATTCTAAAAGTGTATTAATTCTGGTTTAAGCACTTGGGCTTTCAGGCCAGTCATTTTACATTAAGAGGGTTCGTGGTCTGCACTCTTGTGGGAGGAGAGGCTGGACTCTGCCCTTCTGAGCTGGGAATTTCTGGTTGAAGGCTTATAGTGCATGCATATCTGAATTGATTCTTACTGAAATTGGTAAACGTTGTTTGCTGTAACATAGACTAGATCCAGGTCTGCTGAATCTAGCTTTGTTTGTATAACTTGAGCACTAATCCAGGCATTATTTAAAGTATTCAGTTGTATTTATTATTGCTTGGTAGTAACTTGGTTAAAGTGTAGCTATCATTCTAAGTCTTTTGGATTAAGCACTTGGGCTTCAGACCAGTTGTTCTACATTAGGAAGGTTTGTGGCATGCACTGTGGTGGCAGGACAGGTATCTTTCATCCTTCTAAGCTGGGAGCTGCTGATTGAGAGCTCAGTGTTTGTTATTCTTAAAGTGTATTAGTTCTGGTATAAGCACTTGGGCTTCAGACCAGTTATTTTACATTAAGAAGGTTCGTGGTCTGCACTCTTGTGGGAGGAGAGGCTGGACTCTGCCCTTCTGAGCTGGGAATTTCTGGTTAAAGGTTTATAGTGCCTGAATATTTGAACTGTATCTTACTGAAATTGGTACACCTTGTTTGCTGTAGCATAGACTAGATCCAGGCCTGCTGAATCTAGCTTTATTTGTATGCTTGTTATTTCCCTGGAATGCTAATTCCACCTAAAACGTGGCTTCTCAGTGCTTCTGTGGATCCCTAGTGATATCTGCATTGCTTACTGTACTTATTTCCTTGCTTCGCTTGAAAGAAAGTTACTGTTTGTCGTTTTTTGTATTTAAGTTACCTGTAACACATTGCACTTGTTACCTGGCACTTGCTCAATGAAGCAATTATAAGTCAGCACTAAAAATTAAAAGCACTACACCCTCACTCCCCATTGGCCATTGTTTTCAATTATAAAGGAATTCCCAATATTATTCTAGCATGTCCAAAGGTCAGTTGTCAATCTCCTCTCCGGTCCAGCTGGTGAATATGGGAATCTTGAGGCAATGGTACAACTGCCTCATGTACACAGACAACCGGCATAACCAGTCAGGAGGAGAAGGAAACCACACTCACTACAATTCCAGTCTCACATAGACCTACCACGACAGCAAACCAAACACATAATCATACAAAAACATACTCAGAGGCTCTAAATAAAGATCTGCCTAAGCAGCAGAGACCTCCAAAGCAGACACCCAAGCAACCGCTACCCCAAAACAAAACATGTGCAACACATATCTCACAAAGCCAGTGTGCCGAACAGTCACAGCCCTTAAGGCTAAACAACACACCTGATACACTTGGAATAGGTGACTCTATCGTCAGGCACACTGACGTCCCGCTCACCAGGCTGAACAAGGAGAAGGTCATGGTGAGCAGCCTGTCTGGCGCTAGGATCCGCCACATAACACAAGCACTCAGGTCACTCCAAGGCAAGTACAAATATGACTCAGTCATTGTCCATGCTGGTGTGAATGACCTGAGACGTACCTCCCTGGACTACATGAAAAGAGACATAGAGGAGCTCTCTGAGCATGTAGCCTAGGCTGGTATGACCCTGACCTTGAGTAGCATCTTACCCTCACCAAGAATGATGCCACAATATGAAGACAAGATGATCAATTTCAACAATTGGCTTAAGTATTGGTGTCATTCAAAGGGGATCCAATGCTTGTCAGCTTGGGATGATATGCACGACAAGCCACGATGCTTTGCTAGGGATGGCTTGCACCTGTCACCCCTGGGCTTTCGGATATTGGCAAAGGCTCTTGCTACCCCCATAGTGCCTTTTTTAGGCAAGGCTCAAAAGACAAACCCACCTCCATAGGTATCACAAGGGATAAGAAACTAAGAGTAATGCTACTCAACGCCAGAAGTCTAAACCTCAAGATGCACACACCCAAAACTCTCCTTAGCATGGAGAACATCGATATCTGTGCAGTAATAGAAACCTGGTTCAGGACTCCCGAGAGCACCCCAGCGCTACCAGGTTATACCTCATACCATGCTTTTCGGCCCCAAAACTTGGACCGAACCACAAAAGGAGGGGGAGTATCTATATTCATCAAAGATACCCACACCTCCAGGTTGGTGGCAAAGCACGAAGCATCGGAGACTATCCATGTGCAACTAATAGTGTGTAAAACTGCCTTCCAGTTTATAGCCTGCTACAGACCACCCTCCCAAACCCAGGAACCCCACTTGGCCTTCCTGAGAACACTGGAAAATATGAAGGTCTCTCCGAATACCATTATATTGGGCGACTTCAACTACCCAAACATAGACTGGGAGCATTACTCTAGCTCCAACACCCTTGCCCAAAGGTTCCTAGAATTCATAAACTCAAATGCTATGGAACAACTTGTTACCACTCCCACAAGAGGGGAAAACATACTGGACCTGATCATCACCAACATGGGGACTCTATGCTCCAGACCAGAAGTGTATCCCTCACTGGTAAGATCAGACCATAAACTGATCTCACTGGATATTCACATCCCGACCCCACCCCCTGCCCAGAAAACCACCGTGAAAAACTTCTCTAAAGCAAATTTCACACTCCTCAAAACCGAGGTGGAATCCTTCAAAGCCCCCGGGCCTGTGGAAAATACGGCCCAGACCGCAGAATCCTTTATAAATGCATTCTATGAACACCTTCAGGAATGCATGGATCATGCAATCCCAAATAAAACCAAGACCCAATCCTCCAAAGGCAGACGACCTGTCTGGTGGACCCCAGCCATAAACAAACTATACAATAGAAGGAGGAAGCTACTACATGATAGAGCAAAATCCCAAAAAGGGAAGGCATCTCTGATCAGTATTAGCAAAAAACTAAGGGCACTCATAAAATCGTCAAAGGCCAGCTTCGAGAGAAAAATTGCACAGGACACTAAGGATAATCACAAGGCTTTCTTTAGTTATGTTAGGAACCTGGGTGGGAATTCCCAAATATGCTCAGAATTAGTCCAAAATGACAAAAAATACACCGAACCCACAGACATTGCCAACATCCTAGCTGACAGGTTCAGCACAAACCCCCCCCCCCCACCGAAAGGGCAAATATCTATCCCAGCAGAGTGCTGCCCCCCTGACATCTCAGATGCTCAGGTGGGAGCCGCCCTCTCCAAAGCAAAAAACTCAGCATCAATGGGACCAGACGGTGTCCCAGGCTGCATCCTACATGAACTCCAAGAAGAGCTAAACCCAAACATAAAACTACTGTTCAATCTCAGCCTTACTACAGGATATGTACCCAAAGAGTGGCGTACAGCAACAGTGGTCCCTCTCCACAAAGGTGGTGCCTCAACGGACCCTGGAAACTATCGCCCCATAAGCCTGACTAACTTGGTCTGCAAAGCTATGGAAAGGATCATCATGGACCTCATAAATAAAGATATTGGGGACCTACAGACACTGGATCCTACCCAGTTCAGCTTTGTTAAGGGCAGATCCTACCTCTTAAACCTGGTTGACTTCTTTGAAACAGTCACCAAGGCCATTGACGAAGGGAAGGTGGTCCACATAGCCTATCTGGACCTCGCAAAAGCCTTCAATACAATACCCCACTCGGGCATTATAGATAAGCTCACCAGCTTAAATATAAACCCCTATGTCACTAGATGGGTTGCAAACTGGCTCAAGGACAGAACCCACATGGTTAGAATTGCTGGAGCCATGTCAGACTCCAAACCAGTTACAAGTGGCGTCCCACAAGGCTCAGTCCTGGGACCTCTCTTGTTTGGTATATATTTCTCGGAGGTACAGGCCAACATGGAAGGACTGTGGCTGACCAAGTTCGCAGATGACTGCAAACTGGGCGCCATAATCAACTCTCCAGCCGACACAAGCATCCTCCAAAAGGGCCTCATAGAAACAGACAACTGGTGCCAGAGCCATGGCCTCAAGCTAAACGCCAAAAAGTGTATAGTCATCCCCTTTGGCAAAAACAAAGTGCCCACAAATTACCACATAGGTGGTAATCCATTAAGTACAGAAGAAGTAATTAGGGACCTGGGGACCCAAGTTGATAGCAATCTCTCATTTGACAACCACGTGGCCAAAGTGGTTAGAAAAACATTTTATATAGCCCACCTAATCATGAAAGGATTCACATCTAGATTAGGGGAGGTCATCGTGCCTCTTTACTCATCCCTCATCAGGCCCATAATCGAGTACAATGCCCCTTTTGGGATGTACCTTACCAAACACCTGCAGCAACTGGAAAGACCCCAAAAGTACCTCACCAAGAGGATCAAAGGGCTCAAACATATGCCATATGCTGCCCGGTTAAAGAAACTCCAGCTCTACTCAGTGGCATACCGCCTGCTCAGAGGTGACCTGTGCCTGACGTATAAAGCCATGTCCAACCCGGAATTAAGGGACATGCTGCACCTCAAAAATCCAAATCCCATCGAGCTACACGCTCGAGAGACTTGAACCTCAGCACTGAAATAAATAGGACATGCTGGAGGGACAGATTCATAACCCAGAGGCTCCCTTCACTCTGGAATAAAATCCCAGTCCAGGTTAGGCAGAGTCCCTCATTGACTCTGTTCAAGAGGAATCTTGATGAGTGGATGGGAGATCATAGGTTTACCCCGGGTATCACTTCTGTGTCACTGTTAGACA
The DNA here is from genome assembly GCF_019279795.1 of Protopterus annectens. NCBI lineage: Eukaryota > Metazoa > Chordata > Ceratodontiformes > Protopteridae > Protopterus > Protopterus annectens. Next base: position 1,227,535,001 of record NC_056728.1, on the reverse strand, counting down.
GAGGCACAGTATACTAACCTCGAAAAAGGGAATAGCAAAATTAATTTAAAATGGGTGGCGAAAGCCAAACATACTCTGGCTAGGCTTATAAATGCCCTAGGGCAGATAGCCTAGTATGAACCTATGAACCTATGAACCTATGAACCTCTCTTGCAGAGGGATTCCATCTCACATTTCCCTAAAAAATCTGAGATTATAATCTAGATGTGAGATTTCTCTACTCTCTAAATGGGCTAAGGTCCTTGCAAAAGGTAAAAACCTGCCAGTTAGTGCAGGAAAGTTGAGGATGTCATTCTTTTAAACAATGTTTTTGAATGAGGAGATGATGAATTATTGTTTAACAAGACAGAATTTTTCTTGCAACCTGAGCTGGCAGCTAACATCCCTCTGGTTTGAATTAATTTATTAGCATCAAACCAGAACTGGAAAATAGTTTCATCCAGTGCTGAGAACATTTTTGGTATACATGTTAACACATTTGTTTTAGAAACAAAGGGCCTGATGTTTAATTAATGGTATTAACTTAATATTTGCTGATCTTTTAATTATGTGAAATTTTCATAGATATTTTTAATGCATTAAGCTATGGGAAATGGAGTGCTTCTGAGCTGAAATGAGTGATGATTGGTGTAAAATGAACATGTAAATAAAAACAAATAGACGGAAGGAGGCAGGCAGCCAAAATGTTGGTAAAAACCACGCAATAATGAGTGGAAATAAACGTATTTTAACGTATAACAAGTTTATTAGCACAAGACACGTTTTCGTCTCACCAAAGTGGGAAACTTCTTCAGAAAAAAATGTAACTGTCACTAGAAGCTTTTAAAAATTTTAAAAGTTCCGCCCAGAGGCCAACTAGTGCTGTTAACCAGTCAGTAGCTCTCACAAAGTTAAAGGTACCAGCAGGCTGCGAGCACCTAAACACATAAAACAAAATAACTTATAATAGTCATTCTATAAAATCAAATACATCAAGTGCATAGACACTAAATTTATAAAACATACATTTAACAATTCACATAATGATCAATAGTACCATTAGTAACATGTCCACAAGTACTAGTATTGGAAAACAAACCCTATATTGTTTATTAAGTATAAACAGGACTAAACAATGTATCTAATAAGAAACTATTTAAAAATATTTAAAAATAATTATCTTAAAACACTCTTCAGTTTCAGCAAGCAAGTGATATTGCAATTATCATTAAGACCTGGGACGCAGAATACGTTCAAAAGAAGTTGCCATTCCAGTTCACGACATTCTAATTGAATGGAAACTGGACCTCCTCTGATGTCCCATACTACCTGATCTATAGCTAGAAACTGAAAGAGATGGTCAGGTTTAGCATTGATATGTTTAGCTAGCGCGTTATCACTTTTGTTTTTGGAAATAGCGTAAATATGCTCGTAGACCCTGTCTCGTAATCTACGGTCAGTTTTCCTTACGTAAAAAGCGTTACAAGTTTTGCACATAGCTAAATAAACTATACTTTTAGAGTTGCAATTGAGTTTGTGCTTGATGTAATATTTCTTGTTACCTAACTCAAAGTAGCTGCTTCTTGTTACATGTTGACACATACTGCAAGCCCCATAAGGAGAAAAACCGCAAACTCTATTACTGGACTTAAGTTGTTTACGTTCCAGAAGGCTTTTTAAGTTGGAACCTCTCCTGTAAATAATAATTGGAGAGGGACCAATTTTCTCTATTAGTAGGCTATCTTTGGACAGTAAGTGCCAATTCTTTTGTAACAACAGTTTGATCTGCTCACTGTCATTATTAAATGAAGTAATGAAACTGTACCTGTGATATTAGTCAGTGAGTTTTGGAGCCACCACAAAGGTTACTCTATTAACAAAACCAGGGTTAGTAGGACTATTCAAAGGGTGTAAGTCACCAGTTTCTTCAACAACTGGGGTTGACACAGTATAAAGACTATCATTACAAGACAAAATAGGGTTAAGTAAACCTAGCTCTCGTTTGTTCCTAACTTCCAATGTTAACTCATGAACAAGTTGTGAAGGATAACCCCTACTCACAAACATGTTCTCCAATAAATGACATTCTCCAAGGAAGTCAGTGTCTGTAGAGCACATCCTAGCTTCTCTGACCAGTTGGCCTTTTACAATGGAGCGTTTCTGTTTGAAAGGATGAGCGCTAGAAAAATGTAAAAATGAATTACAGTACGTTGACTTCCTATAAATGGTAGAGCTTAACTTGTTATTAGGTACTCTAGTTAATTTGACATCCAAATAGTCAATACAAGATGTACCAAATTGATAGGGGAATTTTAGCAACAAAGTAGTAGAATTGAGACATTTAATAAATCTATCAGCTTCTTTACTATTACCTCTAAAGATGACAAACATGTCATCAAGAAGTCTTGTGTAAAACACCAAAAGGTTAGATATTTCTGGTTTATCCAGTATAAAAAGTTTTTCCCAATAGGCGACTTTATTGGAGAACATGTTTCTCATGCACACACACATGCACACACACACACACACACACACACACACATATATATATATATATATATCTATCTATATATATATATATATATATATATAGATATGAATGTATAGATATATGCGCATACACACATATATAGATATATTAAGTCATTTCGGTTATAATCATTTAAATAGTTAAACTAGTGTAAAACCATATGAATCCTGTTTTGCTCAATAACTTGATATATTTTAATAACTGATATATATATATATATATATATATATATATATATATATATATATATATATATATATATATATATACATATTAAAATATATAGGTCTGCCTTATGTTTCATCTAAACAAGAACCTGCAATACCAAATCTTAAAATGTCTCTCTCCAAATCTCATACAGTCCTCTTTTAAAGAGATTGTCTCAAAGCTTTTCAAGTACTCTTAGTTTCAGTCCCAGTTGCTCAACAAGTAGATCACTCAACTTTTCTGCAGAATGTTGTGGGTTTTATTCCCACACCATGTACTTGGATTAAGTTCCAGTGCTGACACTGTAGTACAATGTGTGTGGGTGAGGCAATACTCCTGAGGGTGCTATCCTTTAGATGAAATGTTAAAGTGAAGCCCCATCTGCCTGAGCTGGTGGTAGCTGATGTGGATGTAAAAGATTCCGTAGCACTTACTGAAAAGAGTAAGGGAACATTCCCCAGTGCACTGCCCAAATTTCCCTCCCCTGAAGAGAGGCCATTCTACTGGTGGGACTAACTTAGTCAACAAAAGTATAAAAAAATAAATAAGTAAACTGTAAACTCATTCCAAAGGGTCGATTTTCTTTTAGTACACCAGTTAAGTCTCCTGCTTGTAAGAGAATAACCCCTAAAATTCCATTTTCAGCCACAAAGATTTGTCGTTGTATCCCTTTATATTAAATCCTAAACTTTCAAAAATATAGTTGCCTACAAAGGCACAAAAAGCCAAGGAGATATCTCATCTCTCTCTTTAATAAAATGTCAGTGTATGTTTAAAATGATTAACATGAATTTCTACTCAAGTTGGTTCATTCCTGATATTTCTTTTGTCCATCTTCTCTGCACTCATTCTATCTGAGCTTTCAAGAATGTATTATATGGCAAGCAGAGAGATTCTGGGAATTCAAGCATTGGTCTAATAATCGAAGTACACAAGGGATCCCAAACAGATGAATATTTATACTTAAAACCTGAAAGAACAGAATCAGTAAATCTGTTAGACAAGGGGTGGTATTCATAGCCTTAGAGTTTGCAGCTACATAGCACTTATTTGTCAGAAGCTCCGCTATGTGTATATGCAAATAAGCTAAACACAGGATATTAGCACTGAATAAGGAAAAGTGAAAGTGGTTTGAAAAACACACCCACTTTGGACAAAATCATCAAGTACCTTCAATTAAACATTAAGTAAATATGAACTACTATGTAAAAGCCATAGGCTTCGTAAAACTTCACTTGTCTTTGAATACTGACGATGAATGCCGCTATGCACAGTCATGCTTGAAAGACTTAAGGCAAGCAGTGGACTGCACAGCTTTGATTTTTAATGTTTTTTAAAAAAATAAAGGGTTTAAAATGTTTATATAGGGATATACTTATGTGAACACCCTGAATTTTGCATTAAAAAGTAGAGCATCAGCGATAGGAAAGATTGAAAAAAGGGGAGATACAACAAAGAGCGGAATAGAGAAGGAAAACATCAAGAGGATTGATGTGGAGGAGGTGGGAGAGAGGAGCACAATGTTTCTGATGGGAAACAGATCCTCTTTTTTATTGTGTGTATATATATATATATATAAAAATACAGTAGTTTGGGAAATAGGAAAGCTGGTGTAGTGAAAGAATAAAGGAAGAAAAAGAGTTTAAGAAGCAGCAGCAGGAGACCCAATCCACAGTCTTAGATATTTCCACTGCCAGATGATGGTGCTGTGGAGCACCCCAGTGTTAAGGGGGTATGGGGTCTTTGGTAGTGCAGTGGTCAGAACCAGCTGGAACAGCATGTCTTCAACACTCTGAAGCAAGTCTTTGATGGACTTAATCCATCTGTCAACTAACTACTCCAGCATGTCTTCAATCAAGTCTCGACATCCCAGCTCAGTGAGGCATGTCAAGCTACCATGCACCAGGGTGTCTGCAGAACTGTTGCCACTACCCCAATCCTGCAAGGACATCCCCAGATGGGTAGAGGGTGAGTTCTCTCTAACCTGGGTGGTAGATGCCTAGGTCACTCCATTTTTTTACAGATTCAAAATCCTTTGAACATTAGTGCGAGAGAAGGAAAAAAATGACAAAAAAAATAATTAAAATAACAAAATACAGAGAAAAGGAAGAGACAAAAGACAAAACATACGAAGAAAAGTTCGTCCATCATTTTACACAGCTTTACATTTCTTACCTTAACGCATTTTTATTTTATAAATCTTTATTGAGATAAAACAGAATGTATGGGAAGTCCTAATGCAGACATTTGTTTGAAACGTTATGAGATGTGCTTATGGAGACATTAGGATGACATTTTTATTGGAAGTGCTTATGCTTTTTTGGCAGGACAGTGTTTGTCATCAAGTAATGGTGGTGTTTGCATGTTGCAGTCTAATACACAAATATAATGATCATATTTGCACCTGATATGCATTTGTTTTGCAATAATGCACTGAGAACACCTTTTGTAAATGTTTACGTCTTATAAAATCAGTTAAAGCGAGAATACTGGAGTTTATATATTGAGGTATCTCTCAGTCCTGCTCGCAACCATGTAATGAATTCAATTTATTTCTTCAGTTGCCACTCTGTATTAATTATTTCTTTATATACAGTAATAAAATGAGTTAAAACAGAAATACTGCACTTACATACTGACATGGCTCACTCTTGCTTGCAGTAATGTACTGAATGTACTTCAGTTCTTCAGTTACTATTCTGTATTAATTATTTATTTATATACAACAATAAAGGCAGAATTACTATTTCCTACTTTATTCAATCTTACCAACAGATTCAAACAATCTCACTATATGCCTATCTCGCTAACTCCTATTGAAGGAGATTTGTTCTTCAGTATAAAGAGAATATGTAAGACAAATTTTGTTTACCTGCATTTCACTTTTTCTCAACATTAATTATACAATTATTATTTATAAAGTGTTCCATTCGCTGCTGTATTTGCTTAGTATTCTTTTGTTGAAATATATATTAAAATCTGAATTGTCATACTTTGCTAATCTTCCCTTTACTGTAAGTTATAAACAGAGATAAAATTTAGTGGAACGCTTTTTTATAATATTATGCTTTGCATGTAACAGTCTATAGATTTTGTTCAGCCAGAAGGTGCAGATACACAGAACAATGTAGAAAATCATGGAGTTTTCATTTCCTTAGATTTACAAATGTGTATGCTTGATAGTTTTCTGCTTTAGCAAGTCTAAGCATATAACGGAATGATTTAAAAATGTATGCAGAAGTAATACAGAGACAATAATATTGGTCATTTCTCACTAAAGTATGTTCTGGACATTAACTTGACATTACAACCCTGCCAACCTCCACTCTTAATAAGGTGTGGTGCCTGACTGACTTCTGTCATCTTGTACGTGCAGTTACAATTGTGAAAGAAATTGCTTTCTTATACAATTACTATACTAATAAATATTTTTGGGCCTACACAGAATGTCTGTATGTAATTTAACTACTACCTAAGTTAATATAGTACTAAATGAAAATAAGGAAATGCAAACATTTTTTTCTTTTTGTATAAATACATGAGCAAGTAGTTATAAGTGGTCTCATGCAGATGTATATCTGTGGTTCATGCCTCACAACTGTCCAGATTTTTTCAGAATGTCCAGATTTTTTTATTCATATTTTTGGTCCGTCCCTTATAAAAATCTGTGGTTTTCTAGCAAATTAATGAGGATTTAACTCACTAAATAATTACGTACATGTGAAACTTGGAAAACAAAATGCAAGCTTGTAGTTGCGAACCCAAACTGAGTAATGTAAAAACCATTTTATTAGCAAACGCTTTCAGAGAGACCAATGCCCCTCCTTCCTCAGACAAAAAATGGCAACATTTCTTGCTATTTATATAGGGTAGCAATCAAACAATTACTTCATGCTTAATTAACCAATTATGGCAAAATTATTGTAAAATGTCCTCAGACATACTGAATTCTGTCCACTATTAAAATTCAAACGCCAAGTATAATTTCTTTCATTTCATTCAACATCCCACCAACTTGTATTACAAAAATAACCACATTTAAATTATACTAAAATAACTTTATACATAAAAATAGATACAATTAAAATTACATTAAATAGAATAATAAGGCTGAAAAACCTTGATTTCACCTTTTCATTGAGTAATATCTTAAAAAACAAGTGATAGAAACATGATCATTCAAGCCCGGGTATATGTAGGCAGCTGTACGGATTTGCCAAATGAGTTCGTCCATTTCTAATCTAATTTGCCATGGACCACCCCGAATCCCAGCATTTATTTTTGTAAGGATAGTAAATTTAAAAAAAATGATCAGGGAAATCAATTATGTGTCTTGCAAGAGCATTGTTAGAATCATGCTTGTTGATTGCATATATATGTTCATAAATGCGCTGCTTTAACTTCCTTTCAGTTTTACCTATATAAAAAGCAGCGCATTTCTGACACAAAGTCATGTAAACCACGCTATTGGTTTCACAATTAAATTTCCCTCTTACTTTGAACATTTGATTCCTAATCTTAACCGAGTCAGTGCATATGAACTTGCATTGTTTACATGCACCACACTTTGAAATACTAGAGGAAAGGTTGTTGCTGTTATTGGTACAACCTTGAGATTTACCCTCAAGCAAAAATTTCAAATTGTACCCTCTCCTAAATGTGATTTTTGGACCATTACCCAATTTGCTACTTAAGTAGATATCCTCCGTCAACAAAGCCCAATTTTTATTAAGCAGTCTCCGTATCTCTAAATGATCTACACTAAAGGTGCACAAAAAGCTGGTGCCACAAAAACTATTAGATATACTTATGTCTTGTGTGGAAATATCACAGGTGTGGTTATCATCCAAAGAGCCGCCATCGCTTGACAAAATCGGTGTATACACACCAGAGTTTCTCTTTTGCATCACTTCTTTCTTGATATCCAAAACCAAAAAAGGTGGATATCCCCTATTGATGAACATTTCACATAGATGTTCACATTCCATCATGAAATCGTTCAAGTCAGGAACCATCTTTGCTGCCCTAACTATCTGCCCTTTCACCACTGCTTTCTTTTGGTGGCTAGGGTGGCAGATGGTGAAATGAAGGAAAGCATTGGAATATGTAGGCTTTCTGTAAATGACACTCTTGTATCTCGTATTAACCATGTCCTTAATCAGAAGAATATCTAAATAACTGATACTTGTTTCCTGTAACTCATATGTAAATTCAAAAAAATCAGTTGATCTGGAAATACTTTCCAAAAACATTGGGACTTCAGTAGGTGATGACTTCCAAATTAAGAACATGTCGTCCTGGTATCTAGTGTACCAGGCGACGTTCTTAACAAAATGTTCATTGGTGAACAAAAATCTCCTTTCCCAATAGGCCAAAACACAGTTGGCAAAACTGCCACCACAGGGTGATCCCACTGCCACCCCGGATTTCTGCAAGAAAATTTTTCCATCAAACAACATGAGGTTGTTATTTAGAACAACTTCTAAAAGGGTCTCAACCAGGTAAATGGTGTTGTCATCTGTCCTCCTATCATACATGAACTCACGGACCCACTTAATCCCTAAGTCCTGTGGTATCACAGTATATAAATATTTGATGTCAATGGTTAAAAACCAGAAATTAATATCAAAGGGGATTTTATTGATGTTCTGGAGAAAACTCCAAGAGTCTTTACAAATCTGGGACTCCTTACTAATTAATGGCCTCAAAATGTTGTCTATGAATTTTGCACATGCAAAGGTTATGGAGTCATGACCATCAACAATTGGCCGAAAAGGGGGGTTAGATAAAGATTTATGGATTTTGGGGATACCAAATAAGACTGGTAACCTAGGCACTACCACATTCAAATATTGATACAACTCCATGTCGATAACTCTTTCCAAAAATAAGTCTTCTATGGTTCCTCTAATCCTAGCATAAGCTATGTTGACCTCGTTGTTACTTACTACCTCATAGCAATCAGAATCTAATAATGACAAATTTTTTTCACCATAAAGAAAATAGTCCATAAAAACAAGGCCACCCCCCTTGTCAGGCTTCATAACCCTAATATTGCATTTCTGCAACATTGTAATAAATTCACGTTGATGGTTAGTAATATTGACTCTCTTTTTATAAGCTAAAGACTTGTTAGCTTCCAGGGCCCTTAAATCATATTCACACATTTTCTCAAACAGACGTAATGTTTCATGTAATGGAGGATTGAAAACACTAGATACCTTAAGTGGTCCCCTATTAGAACCCTTGTCACCCATCAGAACCTTTAAATTCAATTTTCTTACATACATCTTAAGGTCAATAATGGTCCTAGCCATGTCAAAATGTGAGTCAGGTACAAAGGACAAACCCTTTGAAAAAAATTCCATCAAATCAGAATCAATTTGTATATTTTGAAGTCACCTTTAGAGTCAACAATAATCACTGGGTCTCTAAAATGTGCCGTCATCTCCTGCGCTGTGTTCTTCGATTCCTGTAATTGTTCTGGTTGTTCCTCCCCTGACTCTTTGTTTGACCAACTTTTTTGTTTCTGGGAAAACCCTGTTGGTTGTGAGGGTTTTGTTCATTGGCTTCCACAGGCCCTTGGGCATATGGAATATTACTAACCACATTATTTTCATTGTTGTTTCTTACATTGTTATTAAGTAATCTTTCACTGCGGCAAAGAGGCAAAGCTTCCTCATTGTTATCACTGTTTATCCCACTGTGCTGGTTGTCATGCCCTTCAGACAAACCCATGTCGGCATAACGCGTACTACTTGTATCCTGTAGCCTATTAAATACCGGTGGTAGACGAGGGTACGCTTTATTACCATGGTATTCTTGAACATCTCTAGCTATCTTTTTCTTTTTAATGTCTGTTAATTTCAACATTGTTGCCTCAATACTAGAGAAAATACGATGATAATCGTATTTATATCTTACAAAGTCCACATCAGACTTAATATTATTTTCAAGCCCCTCAAGTTCAAACTTTTAACTGTCAATGTCCCTTTGGTACTGGGCAATAAGCATATCTATAAAGTCAAAGCCCTGTTTATCAAACAGGGCTAGTAGGTCCTTATGAAATTGGGACCCTTCAATGAGCCCCACGGGAAAACGCCATTGCCGCAAACCCTTAGGGACCAGTTTTTTCAATAAACACTCTTGAAGATAGGATATTTCAAGCTGCAGTTTCCTGCACTTGAAAAGTTTCTGGTCAAATGTACAAATCAAGTTCGCAATGTTACTTACAGTATTTTCATTTGTTTCCGGCTCAGATGTACCAGCCTCATTGCTGAAAAAATTCGTATGGCTTAAAAACTCACAATGGTAGGGCAAACGTTTGTGTTAGAACCGACAACACAGTCCCTCTGTGTGCCATTGCTCAATAACTGCATCGCCGACCCTTGCCCAGCCTGAATAGAAGGTGCTGAGCCATTGGATGCAGAAACGACTTGGTGAAGTGGAATAGGGCGTGTAACACCAGCTGACGTTGAAGCGCGTTCAACCACGTTGGTTGATATAGGTAAACCAGAAGAAAAATCTCTTAAGGGAACAGGTACACCAGTTGCTTGCAAACCATCCATTCTTTGAGACAAATTGTCAATACGACTCATAACCAATCTCAAAAGAACAGTTAGATTACCCTCGGCATTCGCCTCATCAGCCATGGTCGTCTCAACAGGTAAACTGCCTTCATTGCCATCCGTTTGAGAAAATAAAGATCCTTGTGGGGACGTAACTACCAAGCTCATTGCTGAAACAAACTCCAAATACCATGAGCAAGAACTGAACAAACTAAGAAAACAAAATGCAAGCTTGTAGTTACGAACCCAAACTGAGTAATGTAAAAACCATTTTATTAGCAAACACTTTCGGAGAGACCAATGCTCCTCCTTCCTCAGACAAAAAATGGCAACATTTCTTGCATTTATATAGGGTAGCAATCAAACAATTACTTCATGCTTAATTAACCAATTATGACAAAATTATTGTAAAATGTCCTCAGACATACTGAATTCTGTCCGTTATTAAAATCCAAACACCAAGTATAATTTCATTCGTTTCATTCAACATCCCACCAACTTGTATTACAAAAATAACCACATTTAAATTATACTAAAATAACTTTATACATAAAAATAGATAAAATGAAACTTGGACTTCAAATCCTTGTGAAAATGCGTGCTAACACAAATCCTGTTATTCTAGCAACTTTCTAAGTTTATAAGAGTAATATTTCAAATCTGTCCCTACTTTGGGCCTTTTCCCCTTCACTATTTTATGCTTTTTCCAGATTTCGTGCAGTAGGAGGTTGAGGTATATGCTGTGATTTTCCCACGTATATATTGCAAATTACTATATTAATCATACATATGTTGCATTTGAATTTATGCTGACAATTATCATTTAAACATTCCATATGTTTGTATAGAGATGTACTTCTGTGTGCAGATATGTTTATGCTTTCTTTTACATCATTATAACAACATTATAGGTACATATTTGCAGGTACACATTTATTCCAAAAAATACATACAGTTATTCAACCTTATTATATATATATATTTTTTTGAAAACCTATGTTAAACTATATTTAGCATGACCCACAGAAAAAAAAATAATGTTATACTTGCTGTAGAACATCGGCCTTCTTGCCTGTACCTGGTCAACCCACTCAGCCAGATGGTTGAGTCTTTGCTTCTGTAGGTCATCAGTACTGATGCTGGAATTACTGGCTGGAGAAGGTGATTCCTGCCAGGGATTCCTTGTGCTCACCCAACTCCTGCCAAATACCATTTTTTCCACTCTAAACCTCTTGTGTATGTCTTGATCTTTTCCATATATGACTCCCTGACAAGGTATACTATGGTTTTATTCTTCTTATCAGACCAGCTGGGACTGTGGCCTCAAGCTTTAACAGACACTAACATGATTTAAAGACACAGAACCAGAATGAAGAAAGTATGAACAGGTTGTGGTTCACAAGTTTAGAACCAGTCCCTTTGAAGTGTGACAACATCTTAACCAAACCTGTAGACCAGCAGACGTATTACAGCATGTTCTGTTTTATTGGTTTAACCAGAAATGTTTTGTCATAAATGTGTTTTTTTAAATAAATATATTCACATTTTATTGATATGGTGCTTTAAAAACAGTATGCAATAATCATTTCTTTTTCTTTTTTATCACTTGTAACTGCTAGTATTGCTGTACCTTTCCTTAGCTATCTTCTTGAAAGTGTTACACCTGCATGGCATTTATTCCTTCATTCTAACAACAGTATTTTTTTTGGTGGGGGGCTTAAATACATATTCCTATGTGAGTGATAACCAACTTCTATTAAGTATTGAGTGGTTTTAGGTGAAAAGGTGAACCAAATGATGTTAGATGGGCAGAGATTACACTATTGTTGTGCAATCTGAATATATTCAGATATGAACATATCTGAGGTTAACCATGTGTTACTGCAGCATGCTGGAGAATGCTGAGGACTGCTGTGGACTCCACTCCTGCCCTTAATGTGTTCACATGAACTTGAAGTCACATTCTTGAGTAGGCGAGTGTGAGTTACATGCATAAGTGGCTGTACACATTCATGTATTACTATGATTCATAAAGATTAATGTAAAAGGACCTAGTGTGCATATAAAATATGTAAATGAACCTGAATTTACATGAAATAGTTGAACACTACCATATTTACTTGCAATTGTTCAAGTTAGGTTGCCAATGTCTTAGGAAACAGTGGACTTATTAAAGTAAAGAAAACATAATACAAATGTTAAAATTTAATACAAAACACTTACAATTAAGTAAAATTACTGAGTTACATTGAATAAATGTTTATTTTACTGGTATGTACATATTATCACACTTTAATGAATACTGTAAAGCTGTCATTTGTAAGTGGGAAACATGAGAGCAGCAGTAGTGATCACTGATAAAATTGTTTGCCATGTAGTATTTGTCATACATAAGTGTTGTAATTGTGAACTACTGAAGCAGTAAGGATGAGTAGTTGGCTGAACATGCATGTGTCCTTACTTGAAGAGTTGTAGGTGTCAGTAGAGACTGAAAACTGAGAGTACATGAAAATGGTAGAGGCTTGGGGAAAAACTGTGATTGCTTTCCTGTTGTGAATAATGCCACATACATTAGTGTAGTACAACTTTACTTTGTTAGAGTGAGATTTTTTATGTGCATCTCTCTCTCTCTCTCTATATATATATATATATATATATATATATATATATATATATATATATATGTGTGTGTGTGTGTGTGTGCGTGTGTGCACATGTGCATGTGTGTGTGTGTGTGTGGGGGGGGGGTCTGTGTTAAATTTTTTATAGGATGGAAGACACACATAGTCATTGTTATGTTGCTTTACTGATGATTACATCAAAGGTTTTTTTCGTGTATGACTGCAGCTTTTTTTCATTTGCAATAATGATGCAAAACAAGGCATAAAGGCAGTGAAAGGACAACTTCAATGATGAGGAAAATCACATTCCCATGGCAGCCCTTAGGGCATACAAGAAATGTCTGTTTAGTAAACGGGGGCCAAAAGAAACTGAGAGGACAAAAAACCTGGAATCAAGTTGTCCTGGGCATTAATGCAGTGGATGGCATAAAATGCACATTAACACAATGCAAGAAGAGGGCAAACGATATGGCAGAAATTGGTAGAAGTAAGGCAAGGCAGAAAGTAATTGCCTGTATCGGTACTGAGTGGGGGCCTCCAACAATGATCCCATTGACACCAAATGAGGAATTCCTCCTCACCATCATGTGGATGACCATGACACTGAAGATGATGGCACTGGAATAATCAGAGGCAGTGTGGACACTCACTATTACCAACATCTGCAGCAGCAATACTCATCTGCTCAGGAAGACTGGTTTAAAAACAATTACATGTATTTAAATAGAGAACTGAATGCCAACAAGGAATGATTGCATTAAACATATGACAGTTACTATTAATAGGTGAACAAAATGACAATGAAGGCAGTGTGCATGGAATATGTCTCCCACAACTCCTTAATCATACAATAGTGTGTGCTACTTCTTTATTAGTAATGTATTACATTTATTTTTATGCAGTCAGGAATGGGAACAAACAGTTCCATACATCAGTAAATGCTGTGGACATCAACAACAGAATAGTTGTTAGTGATGATGATAACATAGTTATATTTATGAGGCAGCCTGAGGAATATGGAAATCAGTCTCCAAGTTTAATGGCAGGATTTCACATCCTACAAGATGTCAGTAAATCTTCAGGAAGTGACAGCGCCTCACAAAGTCAAGCACATGCTGACATGCCACTCATGCTTGTACAGGAGGAACATCTATGCACTTCCATACCAGTATCTTCAAACCCAGATGAACACTTTGAGGATAATAGCAGACATTCAGAAGTAACAGTGCTGGCAGTGACACATTTACAAAAGGGAACCAGGCCCAAGAATTTGTTTGAGCTATCCCAGGAAACACTTAAAAGCAAGGGCTAAGAGTGCTGCCACAAAAAGTCTGATGGAAATAGTTCTACTACTCCAGAGCATGTGTGAGGACTTCCAGAACAGGGGTAATATGTGGCAGCCTCCATTTGTACACTAGTTAGGACTTATCAAACTCAAGATGGAGTCAGTTTTGGAAGGGAAAGAGGACTGTCTGGACATGTTGGGGCAAATTACATGATACTACAACTGCTTCTCAAGAAACTACTGTAATTAGTCAGGAGAAACAAGAACAATAGATTTCATGCAAACCACATCAGAATTCATCTACACCTAGCAGAACCTCTTAATCTGAGGTCCTAATCACATTCCCACAGCACTGTCAGATCAGGGTCTGCAGGATCACTTGCATCAAGTAGGCCATGACACCTGACCAACTCATCATCCAGCTCTCATGACAACCCCTCTTCAAAAATCACTTGCACTATCACATAGCTTATTTTTAGCAGATGTGTATGACAGATTTGACTTTGACCTACTATGATTCTTATGTGATATTTGTTTTGCAATTTGACCATAATAAAAACGCAGATCAATGTTTTGCTCAAAGGGGAAAAGTTATAAATAAATATGAAAAAATAAATAATTAGGGGCTAGGACACTTTACAACTGTATGCATTTCATCCATGTAATGCTACTAAAAGCTCAGGACACTTTACAACTGTATGCATTTCATCCATGTAATACTAGTAAAAGCTCAGGGAACTGTGGAAAGAAATCTGTATATGACATATCATAAGACTGCAGTGATTAACATCATTAATACTCTATGCTATACAATTCTTACAGCTGGCAGTTCCCTACAACTTCAAAGTAATAATACACAAGTTTTCAAAGAAACACTGATAAGAAAATTACAGATTAAAATGAGTATTCTGCCATGTAAACAAACACTGCTGCCGCTTCACCCTTACCCCTGCACAAATTATATTTTTTGTCTGTGAAGACACAAAGTATTTTATATGACAAAATAAAAAAAGCTGATGTGCAGTGCCTCAACAAACAATATACTTTAAACTGAAAAAACATTGCATAATATAAAAAAAGAATATACATACATGTGTGTGTGTGTGTGTGTGTGTGTGTGTGTGTGTGTGTGTGTGTGTGTGTCTGAGATATGTTTTCATTCAAATGCAAGGTATGAATGCATGGTAAACACTGAATTAATAGTTTTTAATAATTATACCACTTGAGGACATTCACTGCATACATACTTAAGATACACCACCTCAGCAGAATTTATTGTGCAAAATAGTTAAAATTGTGAATTTATATGATGCCTTACAATATCACTGAACAAAAATCAGTGAACACCCTTTTGCAACAATATTATGAGTAACTATTATGAAAGAAAAAAATATTTTAACATAAAAGAGAATGTCAGATGAGCAATGACAATAGACCCTTCCCACATAGCATAGCCCACAGATAGCACTGTATGCATCAAATATACCCTGTGTTTTTTACAAGAATAGAAACACTAACTCATAGTCATGGTGCATAATTCTGTACTAGATGCCACCTCTTTACCTGCACAGCCCCATGCTGTGCATGAGCCTACCACATGGAGTCCTTTAACACTGCTGACAGCTGGCAATCACTACTCATATTTGGAATGGAACCAGGAGCTGCAGTGACAGCATGTGTCATTTCACTATCAGACTGGTGCATAATCATGTTGTGCAGAATGCAACATGGAGTGAATACGCTGGATGCAGAAGTAGGGTCATACTGAAGGGAATCCCCAGACTCATTCAGGTGCCTGAAATGACTCTTCCTAAGGCTCAAAACCCCCTTGATGATGATATGGGCCTGGGACAATGAAGTGTTATAGGTCTCTTCTGCAGCTCCACTTGGGCTTCTCACTGGTGTCATGAGCCATGGCTCTAGTGAATATCTAGCATCACCTGAAAGAGAACAAAAAGAGAGAGAGAGAGAGAGAGATAGAAAAGGTGGGAAAACAAAACAAAAGGAATTTTTTTTTTTTAGGATTCAGTAATATATCTTACCATGAATAACTACTTCAATAAAAAGGAAAAAAAGAAAAATATATATGCTCCAACTTACCAAGAAGATGACCATAGGACATCCTACCATGCAGGAAGAGGTGGTATAGTGAGCTAGTGTGCCAGATATGGGACTCATGGGTACTGCCAGGATGCTGGGAAGAGATGTTAGCTATACATCCCCATGCATCGCACACTACCTGGCAACTGTTGGAATGGGAATGGTAGCCATAACTACTATAGTACCACTCACCCCATGGACCAAAAGGGGCCCTAATTACAACATGGGCATAATGATATATACTGATCCACACATGCCATAGTACATCCAGGAATTGCTGCAGTAGCCTCATGGCAGAAGCCTGTGATATCCCCCAAAGTGTCCTCAGTATATCTCTGGAAAGTCCTCGTGGCAAGTATAGTGGGGATTATACATTCCTCAGCATCATCCACAGTGATAGTAAGTACATGCATTCCTCCAGTATCACTATGGAAGTCAGACATACTCACTAAGATCCTTAAAATGTCACTGCCCACTCTGAACCTGTCAAGTATCTTCTGATTATCAAAGTTATAATGAGTTATCCTTTGCATGTATCTCTGCCTTCTTGGCTGGCGAGCGCTGCTGGAAGCAAACACTTTTGGCTCAACCAAAACAAGCAACTCACACCCAGAAATAGAAAGATTAGCATCAGTGATAGCATTTTCACAGAGTGCAGAGTAGATAGGGCTGGCGAGACTTCACTTTATATAACATATCTGGGGATAGAGCATAAAAACAGGAAAATTCCACTATGAATCACATGTAGGTAAGAGAATGCAACACTAGCATGTGCTGGGTTACATCATTTCTCATTTACATCTCATTATGAGTTAATTTGCATATGTTCATTTGAGGTCATCATACAATAGCATAAGTGGCTTCTATGAATTGTGGCTTAGTTGTCCTCATTCACGGACAGGGCAGATAGCTTTAACATCTCTATGTTCATTACTATGAATACCAGCCTTGGTATATAATTATTCTGTATGTGATATGACAAATAGTTTAATGTCCACCTCGGTTTACTAGTTATTGTATACGTCAATGGTAATTAACCACATCTTTAATAAATAATACCCCATATAAATTTTTTTGTATCCAGCAATCACAAGCTAATTTACAGGTACTTGCCACTATGCGGCTTTAAAAAAAATGATTATTCAACTTACCTTAAGGCAATCTGATCTGTCACATGAATGATTATTTCAACCATTTTATTCTTCTACAAATTTACACATCGTCATTGATTCTGGCATGGTTATATCATTAACATGCATGTGAAATAAAAGCAGTAAAAGGCAAGATGATGTGGTAATCCAACATTAAAATCGTGCACAGGATGAAAGCATAATGCTAGTCTTTAACATTGGTTTGACAGACACAAATTTACCAAAGCAGCACTGTTTCAGAAGCATTATATGATGTCCCCAGTCAAAACCTTTGCTTAAATCTGTAAAGATACCTGTTATCCTTATGCAACAGCCATAGAAATATAATTCTAAAAGTATAAGAGGTTTCAGCAAAAGAAAAGTCCATTTCTAAAGGCATTCTGTCAGGCATTAATTTATTTTGTACTGTAATAAAGTTAATTAATATGCTAATCAATATATAGAACTCCAGAACATTCTTTGGGCCCCTCCATTTTAAATCAGGATAACATCAGTCTCACTTCTTTACATTTCCAGAGCAACCAGAGGAATAAATAACACTATCACTAGTTTTATTATTTTTATTTATTTTTATGCAATATAGCATTAAAACTCTGTTTGAACTCAGTTTAATTATCAGAAATGTTTCCCTACATCACAATAGAAAAATAACCATTACTTCCTTCTAGTCTGGTGCATGTTTTACATTTTCTATGAATTAGGTCTTTGTAGAAGCATAAATATCAGCATCTCTATGCAGTGTATAATTTTTTTTCTTGTCCTGCCCAAATTTCATGCAAATGTTCAGCAATTCTCTTCTTGATGCAGTTTGGCATGTTGTTATTTAAAATGCTTTACAGTAATATAATGTCATTACTCTGTCTAAGTAATGTTGTTTTTAATAATATGTTTTCCCTGATTTACACAACAGAAATTATATGCGTTCAGTTTTCTATTTGAATTGACAGCAGTTTCCATATTATCTGCCTGTCATGTGTAAACTTATTTCAGAATATCCTTATGTTCTTCCCTTCCCTTATTAAAGAGACATACTTTTAAATCAATATAACTCTGTCTTGGACATCTTCTGTAAACTATGCAAGGCTTAGTGTGAAAAATGTCATCCAAAAGTATCTGATAGGACTAAATATGCAAATGCTTTTCCATAAACTGCAAAATGTCATTGTAATTAGTACCATAAATGATGATAAATATTGGAACATGTTCAGATTCCCTTTTATTTTGATTAAGTTGTAGATGCCAGTTTCTGTGTACTGGCAGTCCATGTCTATTTTATTTATAACTTCCTACGCAGCCACATGATAAACTTATAATGATAGTGCCTATCAACAAATTTATTTAGCAATTTCTGCATCTGTTTTCATGTATTTCATTAGGCCTGGAGTGTTGAACTGGCAGGTTTTCATTTATAAATATAACTATAAAAGTAACAAGAGGAAGCTGAGAGATCTCCAACTGTTCAATTAAGAGTGAGAATAAAAAGTATAGATCAACTTCCATAGACTGCAAGTGAGACCCAATGTAGAGCCTGGCTTTAGTGCCTCTGCAATTAGCAAAATCAGTCTAAAGACATCCATACTGCACACAAAGATAGTAAGTACCCTAAGGCATGAAAGTGCAAAGCATTCTGACACCAGCAATGCCTGGTGAACAAGTAGATACAGTAGTGCCTAACAATAGCACCCTCAGTCAGTAGCAGTCAAGCAGCCTCAGTATTTGCACTGTATTATTTTCTTGCATGGGACATAAAGCTACTCTGTTTGGAAGCAGTGAAAATATCAAATTAAGTGATAGAAAAAAGATTAACTGCTTTAATAAGGTTCAGCAATGTATTGACCTTAGTCTTACCATATTTCTGCTTAGTTTCTTGCCATACTACATGAACATTTCCATATATGTACTGTATTGTATTTCTATCCATTCTATATATTCCTTTATTGCATGCTATGTAATTACTTCAGAAGTATGTATACTTAAAATGTGATCTGTGTTTATCTTTGTTCTTACTATTTGTTTACTTAAACTTTTTGGGGGAGCTTTTCTCCATGGGTCTCTGCTGAAAAAGGGCTTCTAAGAACCCAGTCAGACTAACCCAGTTAACATGTAAAAATAAATAAATAAATAAATATATTTTGCTAAAGAATGTTAATAAGTGCTATATTTTTGTGAGTGGGGGAATAAAAAGGCATCATTATATAAATATGGATTCATATGATATCAATAAGTATCTTTAAGCTATAACTCAGGTGGCTTGGTATAATGGTTAAAATGTTTGAGCCACAGACACAAGACACAGTGTTTAATTCTCACTTTTAATCTTTTTCTGAAAAAATTTCAAGCCTGCATAACAAAAGCACTGCTGGTGACTTCCTGCGGAGTGAGGAAAGTATGAGTATATCTTTATCTCTGTGAGTGATAGAGCTGCTTTCTATTTTACCATTCCATTTTGTTTTCTGTTTTAAGTAATCTGCTTGGCCCGTTGTTTTTATTCTATGTGAGAGATAGACACTTAAATTATCTAGGCTGCACATTTCACATATTTTTTCATTGGTTAAATTGTTTCTTGAATGATACACAGTGAATTTCTGGGGCTTTTTTTTCTGAAAAGATTTCAAGCCTGCATCATAAATTAAAGCACTACTGGTGATTCCCTGCTAGTTTTTCCTACCTACCCTCTCCTTCATTTATCTGTTTTTTTTAAACCTGGTGATTTTAAGCTGTCTATCCCTGCTGTAAATTAAGCTTAATAAACTCCTCTCTTTATACACTGCTGTTAATATCTTGAATTATTTATTTGCCTTTCCTTGTGCTTATATTGAAATAGTGCTGGCTCTCACTATTCTACTGAATTAATTGCTCTGAATTCATTACCTAGCTACCTGTTGGATAAAGTAGTGTATTCTTACAGTACACTCTAGCAAGCACTTGCTTTTACATCAAGAGTTCAGAGGATTTTCCATCTCATGCACTGGGATGTAGTCTGGTCTGTTTAGGTTGGGGAAACACTTACGATTTCTGCACGCAGTTTTATTGGTTGAGGGCTTATTAATCAGCTTATCTTGTTTTTAGTGCCTTTATAAATTCTGTACAATCAAGTGGCTCTTGACTCATTTATACATAGCAAAATAATTTTATTGAATAATCACACGTTTATAAGATGTTTAAAGTACCCTGCTATATCCATATCTTTAAGTTGGTTTGTTGCAGCCTTTCATACCTTTTAAGTTTGTTTGTGGTTGCATTTCACTCTGGACGCTCCTTCAATGTGCTCTTACATTAGGAGGACTGGGATTATTCATCTAGTGGCAGTAGTGTTTACCTGGTCTATCTGAGGAGGGAAGCACACAAAAGGGCTGTAGGGATATTTTTTGCACTTCTCATATACTGTGACTGTACTTTGGCAGTTTAGCAAAAAATGTACTGTCTGCTGCTGCTTTAAGTAGTTAATTGCACTGTATTACATTGTATCTGTTAGCTTTAGGGGTTTTGTAGGTAGTTTGTGTGGGGTCTATATTAGAACACCGAACTTTCAAAATTTCGAGTGTTCTAATATCGAACCCTAATAATCGAAAATTTAAAACATCGAACATACAGAACAGCAAATGTTTTCCTAGGGAAAAATTTGCTGTTCCAAAACACATACACACAACACAAGCACACCAAACAAACAGCAATCCACACACATACACCTAAACTCTTATGCCTAACCCTACACTAAACTATACATACACCTCTAACTATCCACTTACCTTAGCCCAAACCTTAACCCAACCCTAAGTTCCATCACTATCACACAGTCACCTCACCTGCACCCTAACCCTAACTCACCTAACCCACCCTAACCCTCATGTCCACACAATCGGACACTTACCTGAACCTGACCCGTAACTTTCCACCACAGCGCTGAAAATACCGAAGCAACAGGAACGGACAATGAAATTCTTTCCCTAGGAAAAAATTTGGTTTTCTGTTTCTTCGTTATTTTCAGTGTTCGCTGAAAACGGGTCGATATTAGAACACTGAAAATTTTGAAAGTTCGGTGTTCTAATATAGACCCGTTTGTGTGGTCTTGTTACACTTGGGCACCAAACTAGCTATCTTACATTAAGAATGTATTGTTTTGCACATTTGTGGCATACATTTGCTGATCTAACCTATCTGAGTTGAGGACTGTATGCTTTCCTGATTGGTACTTAGCTTAAAACATGTTTCTCTTTGCTCGTATTTAAGCCTCGAGTTTGCACGGGTTTTGGCACAGATATTCAGAGCTGCTCATCATTTGGTGACTTTGCTACTGATTGCTGAGAAGCTGCTTTCACCTGGAGCAATCCACTTCTGAAAAGACAAAAATAAGTATTTTTGCACTTCTCTTAATTACCATGATTTCTTAAGCTATTTGCTGTTATTTTTGCACTTTATACCAAGAAAAATAAATAAATAAGTAACTGTACTATATACTCCCACTTTAAGTAGTTAATTGTACTGTATTGAATGTAGCTTGTCTGGTCTTGTTACACATGGGCTTCAAACCATCTATTCTACATTTAGAATGTGTTTTTCTGCACCCTTGTGGCAGAAGTGTGCTGATCTAACCTGTCTGAGTTGGGGATTGCTGGTGATAGGCTTATTGTGTGCTTTCCTGAATGGTAGTCAGCTTAAAACGTGTTTCGCTTTCCTTATATTAAGCCTCGCATTTGCATGGTGCTGCTCTTTTCACAGAGGTGGTGCCCTGTATAGAAGCAAAAGCCCAGACGCTCAGTGTTTCCCTAAACAGCTGTCAGGGAAACTCTTCCAAGCTTTTCTGCTGCTCTAGGTGCAACTCACTTGTGCGCAGAGCAGTGTTGCCTTATTGAGCCTTAGCCTATGCAAAGTATAGGTCCCTGTTGTACTCTCAACACAATTAGCACAGTCCTGTCAAATTAACCAATACCCTTCCCTAGTAAAAAATACAGTAAGAGCCTGCTATCATGGATGTGCAATTTCCCATCATCTCTCTGTCCAGCCTGATAGACATGGGCATCCAGAGGCAATATAGCAATTGTCTCATGTATACTGACAACCATTTACTCCTGAAACAAACAAATACTTTATGTGAGAGAGGTAGTTACACTATGAAATTGGAGGCAAGACTCTCACAGAATGATGCCAAACAGATTGTCAGCACATACATACTTCCTACACTAAATAAGGACATGACACATAAACCCACATATGTGAGGTACTCACTAGTAACTTAACCAAAAGATCAGAGGCATCCCAAATGGAAACAACTTAAACACATAAAAATGCAAAAAACAACCACAGTGCATAACCGCACACACACACACACACACACACGCACACACACACACACACACACACACACACACACACACACACACACACACACACACGCACACACGCACACACACACACACACACACACACACACACACACACACACCACACCAGTGTCTCTACAAATAAGCTCATAAGGTGTAACACCACAAAATCTGATATATTGGTCAAAGATGATTCCATTGTGAGACACACAGATGTTCGCTTCACCAAGCTAGATAAAAAGAGGGTTCCGGTTAGCTGACTGTCGGGTGCCAGGATCCATCAAGTCAATCAAGCACTCAAGTCACTCAACCAATAGTACCAGTATGACTCCATCATAATCCATGTGGGGGTGAATGACTTGAGATGTAACTCACTGGACTATATGAAGAGAGACATGACTGAGCTCTCATAGGCAGGTATAAGATTAGCCTTAAGCAGCATTCTACATTTCCCAAGGATGATGTCACAATACAAACAATGAATGACTTCAACAATTGGCTTAGCTTCTGTTGTCAGTCCAAGGGGATCAAATATCTGTCAGCCCCAGTCAAGGTGTGACATCCTCCTTTATAAGAACAGACCATAAATCAGTCTTGCTTGATATAATTATAAGACCGGACACCCCATCAAGCTCAAGAATGCTTAAGAATTTTTCAAAGACAAATTACCTCTTACTAAGTGATAGTATAAGAACTTTCAAAGCCCCCTCAAATGTAGATAAAATGGACTCCTATGTAGAGGTGTACACCAATGCCTTGTATAACAGCTTAAGCAGTTGTATAGCATCAGCTGTATCTGACTGGATTAAAACCAGGTGTTGCCAAGAAAACAAGCCACCCTGATGGACACCTAGTATAAAGAGGCTATACAAGAGATAGAAATGAAAGTCCAAGAACAAGAGGGAACTGGCTCAACAGAAAAAGAAATCCTTCTCTAGCTTAAACAAAAAAAACTAGAGATCTTGTCAAGTCCTCCAAAGTAAATTAAGAAGCAAAAATAGCCTCCCTAGCTAAGATAATCACAAGGCATTCTTTAATTATATCAGAAATCTAAAAGGGAATGCCCAGCTATGAACTGAACTGGTTGTGGATGGCACCACTCATACTCATCCAGAGATAACAGTCAACCTGCTAGCTGACAGATTTGGAGCAAAATTCACCCTGCTGCTCCATCCAATCATCCCCTAAAGTACACCTACCACCATTCTTCAGGTTATTATCTCAAGAGAGCAAGTCATCTTGGTGCTCCCTGAGGCCAAAGATATGGCATCAATGAGACCAGACAACATCCCAGGATGCCTTTTAAACAACTTAAAACATGACCAGCAGACCCTGTTTAATTACAACCTGCAAACCAGTGAAATGGAGGACAGCAACAGTAATCCCTCTGCAAAATGAGGTATCATCAACCAACCTTGGGAATTATAGGCCCATAAGCTTGACCAGCCTCATCTGTAAGGCCATGGAAAAAATCATTATGGACCTTATTAACAAGGACATAGATAATCTCCAAACTCTGGACTCAATACAGTTTGGATTCATTAAAGGTAGCAAATATCTGTTAAACATGGTTGATTTCTTCAAAAAAATTACCAAGGACCTACTAGACAAGGGAAAGGCAATGCATACCATCTGTCTTGACCTAGCCAAGGCATTCGACACAATCCCCCACTCAGGTATTATAGAGAGACTCTCCCAGTTGGGAATTAATGTCCACACTACCAGATGAGTAGCCAACTGGCTCATTGACAGGACACATACTGTCAAAGTGGGTGACTTTACTTCTAGCAAAAGCCCACTCATCAGTGACATACCACAAGGTTCTGTGCTGGGCTTCTTTACTCTTCAGAATTTACTTCTCAGATATCCAGGCAAACCTTGATGGCCTGTGGCTAACCAAGTTTGCTAATAGTTGCAAATTGGGAGCAGTTATTGAGTCCCCCAATGATGTTAGTATACTGTAGATAAATGATTGGTGCCAAAGCCATGGATTAAAGCTAAATGCAAAAAGATGCATTATTGCTCCCTTTGGTAAAGCTGATATTCCCACTAATTGCATTATAGACAATACCATCCTAAATGGAGACCCAGAGGTACATGATCTGGGTATTCAGGTTGATAGCAATCTGAACTTTGACCACCACATATCCACGATAGTAAGGAAATCCTTCCATGTGGCACATCTTATAAATAAAGTCACCCACTGTCAAAGTGGGCAACTTCATCTCTAGCAAAACACCAGTCACCAGTGGCATACCACAGGGTTCTGTGCTGCAGTCTTATTGTTCAGAATTTATTTCTCAGACATCCAGGCCTGTGGCTGACAAAATTTGCTGACTATTGCAAATTGGGAGCAATCATTGAGTCCCCCAATGATGTTAATATACTATAGACAATGATCAGTGCCAAAGCCACAAATTAAAGCTAAATGCAAAAAAATGCATTATTATTCCCTTTGAGAAAGCTGACATCCCTGCTAATTACATTACAGGCAGCATGCCCCTGAGTGTAGACCCAGTGGTACATGATCTGGGTATTCAAGTTGATAGCAATCTGAACTTTGACTACCACGTCCACAGTAGTAAGGCAATCCTTCTATGTGATACATCTTATAAGTAAGGCATCGCATCTACATCTAAAGATGTTATAATTCTATTATACTCAGCCCTCATCAGAGCAGTAATTGAGTACAATGCTCCCTTTTGCATGTACCTCACCAGAAGCCTGCAACAATTAGAGAGACCACAGAGGTTTCTCACCAAGAAATTACAGGGTACACAAAACAAGTCTTATGGGGAAAGAGTGAAAGCCTTGTCACTGTATTCTGTCACATACAGGTTGCCAAGAGGTGACCTGTGCCTGGCTTATAGGGCAGTCTCTGACCTGGCCCTGATGAAAATGCTACACATTTGTAACTCAAACTGCACAAGGGTCATTCACTCCAGGGATCTTAGCCTAGCCTCTGACATGAACAGGTCATGCTGGAGAGACAGCTACATCTCCCAGACACTGCTACTTCTCTGGAACAAGCTTCCAGTTCATATGAAATAGAGTCCCCTGACCCTTTTCAAATGCAACCTAGATCAATGGATGCGTGACCGCAAATTCACTCCTGGGGTGGTGCCTATGTCCCTCCTAGACAGAGGAAATGGTATTAACTACCATAGACCCTTAACTCTACAAATTTCACTCGCCTAACCACTGACAATTGGGGTAACTCAGGATAAATATGGCTAGGCTTGTAAAGGCTCTAGGATGTTAGTCTAGTAACCTTCTATAAACCCATGAGCCCATTCATCAGTTTATGCCTTTTTTCATACTTTTAACTGCAGTGTTTTCTCTGCATCAATACACATCAGCCCTAAAGCATTCAGATCCTTATCATTAATTTGATGTGCAGACATTTTTCAATTAATTAGTACTTCTTCAAGTTTTCAAAAAATAAATAATAAATAATAAGCATTAACAACTTTTTGGTTAAATACTTTTATTCAACTGCATTTAAAAAAAATAATATTGTTTACATTATGTCTGAATTGTGGGCAGAACAGGCTGTGTTAAATTTGTCTAAATGTAGATTACAGAATTTTAAGGTTTTTGACCAGTACAATGAGATCTTTTGTCCAGTCATGCTATATGCTTTAATGATTATTCTCAATAATTTTTGAATCAGGTTTAGGTGAAATCACAAATATGCTATAAACCAGTGCAATGAACTCAGATTCTTCCCACAAAACTTAGCAGTAGAAGATCAGGTGTGTTTCCCTGGTGCCATGGTTAAATTAGCCAAATCGATATAAACACCACCTAAGGTCTCCCTGCATAAAGGCCAGAGGTACAGTCAGTGCTTTTCTGATGATAACAACCCACTTTTAAACAAGTGTGGATGTGCGCGTGCCAACACATGTGCTCAAGTATGTGTGTGTACCATACTGTATGTTTAATGACATCTATATGATCAACAAATTAAGTAGGTAACTGATTGAGCCTCCCTCTCATCTTCACATGTAGTGCAACTGAGAGACACTGAAATTAATGACAAGCACAGTGATACAAAAACTGGCAGAAATGCAGCTGGGACACTTAATTGTACATGAAACTATATCATATTATGAAAGATTAATATATGTGTTACACACTTCTGCTGATATAAAATGATGCTGCTACTGTACGTTTATGTGAAAATTGTGTGTGTAGGTATGGGTGTATGTGTGTGTGTGCATATATATCACTGAGACCAACAGAAACAGTCTAATTGGAGGGCCTCTCCCCATAACTACTTATTTCTTCTACTACTTGCATATCCTATTCATTTTTATTTGTTTAGTTGATGGCATACATCTTAACTGTACAGATTTTTTCAGAATGTCCAAATGTTTGCCTCAAATTTTTGGTATGTTTTTCAAAAAAAATGTGTTTTTCTGGCAAATTAGTGGCAAATCATTAAGGACTGAAGTTAGAAAATAATGACAGAGATTTGACTTTCAGACTTTATACTTATCAAAGAATTCAAGCTCATGCAAAACCTGTTATTCTATCAACTTTCTAAGTTTGTAAGGGCAATATTTCAAAAGTGTTCCTAGTTTTGGGCCTTAGGCCTGCTTTTATTTATGCCTTTGTCTAAGATTTCTTGCTTTAAGAGGTTGAGAGGTATGGTTGATGGGGATCCATTTTCTAAGTGAAATAAGACAAACTGTGCACACACAGGTGCAAATATATGTATATACCTTCACAAGCATATGCATTTTCCTAATATTCCAGCTCAGTAAAATATTTTTTATGTGTATTAGGTTATTTTTTTAAAGCATTATTATTTTGAAAGCAGTTTGTTATAAAATCTTTAAAATTTTGTATGACCAATCTCTGACCTGACCAAGCCATGTTTATGTATTTCCACCCTATATGCATAAGGATGCTGTCTTGCCTGAATTCTTTTTTAGAGAAACCATCAATCAGCTTGATTATAAGTTTCTTCCATCTCATAGTTTTTCCTGTTTATATTTACCAACAATTGTTTAGCTATAAAAATGCATCAGCATTGTAACTTGTCTGAACATACTGGGTGGTATTCATACCCTTGATTTTTGCAGTTGCATAATGGTTCTCGGAGAAAAACACCGCGACTCCTATATGCAAATAAACTAAGTGCAGACTATTCACAATGAATAAGTAAATGCAAAGGTGCTTTTAATAAACATGCTTATTTGCTGCAAAAACATAAAACAGCTGAAGCTGATCCTTAAGTATATGCAAAGTACTAAATGAAAATGTTGGAGTTCATGTGGTTTTTGTATGTTCTCGGATATTGTGGACGAAAATGTAGTTAAGGCAAGTGGTGGACAGCAAATCATTTTAATATTAACTTTTAAAAAAATACATCCTCATATAAGTATTTTTAGTACAATCTCAGATGTAAACTGTTACTTCTATGAATTTCAGTTCACTTGTAATAGTGGTACTGTTCCCAGTATGAACCTGAAAGTTCACCATCCTGTCCTCTAGTTTCATTTCTACCAGGAATGGGTTAACATTCTGTATAGTCAGACCTGTCATTCTGTGGGAAGGAATCCTTTGCTCTGCATTCTCTGTGTTGCTTTTCTCAATATGAATACAGTTATCACAAAGATAGTCAGAGGAGTTAAATGCTATGATTGTCAACATCAGGGACTTAATTTTATAGTAGTCTAAATGAGACTATAAACAAATATATCTAGATAAGAAGGAATATATAACAGCAGGGTAAATCATCTCAGGTGGAATGATTTTATACAGAAATTTGTTGGAAAGAACCACCATTGTTGATCCATTTATCAAAAATTTCCATCACAGAGAAATGCACTTTGGGGAAAAAACAGGGCTTCCAAAGCAAGTTTTAAAGAGAAACTGGTGTTATTTGTAGAACCTAACAAGGAATATTTTCATTAATATGTCAGAATGAGGGAAAAAACTACATTAGTGGAATGTACTTATTTTGATGGTAACCCCATTAGTGATGCTACTCTAATGGTTGAAACTATTTGTAACCCTTTGTTTCATTGGACAGTGACACTAATCAGTACTGTAACTATAAACAGGTGACAGTGAATGTGGTATGTGCCATAAAATAAGTGAAGAAGTTGTCTTAAGGAGTCTAAATAAGTTGCACCTTGAATCTCCCACAGGACCAGATAAACTAAATGCTTTTTATTTTAGGCAAGATAAAGGATTCAGGCTTACCAGCTGTGACATTTTTTTCTTTCAATACATGCTAGAAAAAGCATTTGTCCTTGATATCTGGCAAGAAGCATTTGCTTCTATGAATTACTGTTGTTTGTCTTTATTTGTACAATAAACCTGAATTTCATGTATTTATAATTTCTTTAAGCATTCATCTTGCAGCATTGCATCAGCAGAAATCCTTTTTTTCTTTTTTTCTGTATAAATTAATCTTACCTGTGCATTTGGCAAGCATCTTTTTGGAAAAGAGGTACCAAACAAACTTAAAGGGCAAAGGCCTGGAACCAAGTGTTAAGTATATAAATTATTTTAGTGGAAGGAACCGCCCATTAACACAGGGCAAGAAGAGGTCAATGATATGGTTGGACATGCCAGAGTAAAAGCAAGGCAGAATATAATTGCCAATAGCAGTACTGGGGGGACCGCCTTCACTTTTTCCTTTAACACTTGATCAGAAATTCCTCCTCTCTATTCATGGACATGATTATAACACAGATGAAGATGGCACTGTTATAATCAGAGGTGGGGTATGGAACATTGTTTATCACTCTTATCTTTAGCAGCAACAGACATCTGATAAGTAGAGGTGGTTTAACATCAGTGTAGAATAACAGGTGTGTTGTACCTTTAAGAAGCATTTCTAAGACCTGAACGTGCATATAAATAGCAGACACGTGCTAGCCTCAATGCCATTTTGTGAGTGTGAGTACAGCCAGAGTGTGAACATCTATGTATGAGACAGCTAGTTTGCATATAAGTTAAAGTTATTTAGCTTCATTTATAATGTGTTCGTACATAAATAAAGCTGCTTGAACAGAACCCATAATGTTCGTCTACTTCATCCTGACTAGATGAGCAACATGGTGTCAGAACTGGGATTCCAGAGACTGCTATTCAGAGCCACGAGGTGTAGAGTTAATGGTTAAGGCTGACTAAGTGAACCGACAGCAAAAAAGGGCTAGAAACATGCTAAAGGTAATGAAAACTTGCACAAATGATTTAGTTATTCAAAAAGATAAAATTGAGTATTACAAGTGTTACAAGTGCACAAAATGCATTACTAAGCAAATGAATAGCACAAAACATTTATTAAGCAAACGAGCAGCATAAAAAGCTTATTAATCAGACAAAATGCTTGAAATTAAGATATTTGATAAGACAAGCACTAGGAAAGCACAGAAGTGATTTAGAATTACCTCAGAATTATGAATCAAGCATGTTTAGAGTTAAAAAGAACAAAAGGAAATATAATGGGCATGAAAAGAGATTAAATGAGCAACACAAATATAACAAAGGGCAAAAAGGGCACATTAAGTATAAATAAAGCAAGGCAACTGCATGTTTCTAGGTTCATAGGTTCATAGGTAGGTACTAGGCTATCGGCCCAAGGACCTAAGTAATTCTAGCCAACAAAGTTCTCCGGCTTATGCCAACCCAAGAAAGTTAATTTCCTGTGCCCCTGTTGAGCAGAGCCACAGAAGTGACCCCCGGGGTGTATTTCCTATTTCGCATCCACTCACCAAGATTTTTCTTGAAGAGTGTTAATGAGGAACTTTGCTTGACATAGATGGGTAGCTTTCTCCAGAGTATGGGAAGTCTCTGGGACAGGAATCTATCCCTCCAGCAAGTCCTGTTTATTGTGGTGACAAGGTTTTGGTCCCTAGAGCGTCTCAGACTATTATTACCTCTATTACCTCCTTTACCTACCTCCACCAAACTTACCTCTAGCAGTCAGAATTCCACTGATTGTTTTTCTCAGGTTTTCTTCCTTCACCTGGCTCTACCCGCTCCTTTTGCCTTGCGGGCTCACTCCGCTCCCCTACCCTACCCCCAAATCCCATCCACCCCCACTGCATCTGACCTTATACCTCTCTAACCACTCCCACTTGCCCAATTATCGTATCCTATCCCATGACTCATTAAGGAACTCCTTCTACTAAGTGACTCCTCCTAATTCATCACACGTTTCACCTTTTCACTCTCCTCCCTCTACATCTTTAGCACTACACCTATTTCACCTATATCAACTTACCTCAAACCCCTACTTCTGTTCTCAATTCTTCCTTTCCTTTTCCTTCCCTATACACTAACTGCCTATGAACATCTTAGTTATTCTAGCTTCCACCAGCCCACAAAAACATCTCTTCCAGCTCTATCAGCCACCCTTATACATATAAACATAACATCTACAACCAACTATTTCCTCCCAAAGTATCACAGAGTCCACCCGTATTACCTATAAACACCACCAAGTCAAGAGAGGACATAACATACTGAATTCCTTCTCTAATCCACACATACAGGCTACACCTACACCTCCTACTAGATGGTGACATACATCCCAATACTGGCCCTACCAATATTAGTCCTGCTTACCCAGGTAAATCTTTCCCTCTCCCCTTCACACCCCTACAAGGCCTACATTTTTATGTGTTGGTATGTGTTTATACACATTAAAATAAGTTATATGTTTACATATTTATATTCTTATATTATTTACATATATATTTTTTACTTCGGGTATTTTTTCTATGTTACATGCTTATAGAGGGCTTGTGCATTTAGCAAACCGAACCCTTCCTTAATTAATCAACTAATTATTTAATCAGGAACCAGGAAGGGTGTGTTAAACAACTGATATATAAACTGCACAGCCCATGGTTCCCTGTTTGACTTTTATCTTCTGATGAAGTTGGTTGTCTCCAACGAAAAGTGTATTGAAACTAGCGCACTTTAAGAATAAACAGTGTTTCGTCAAGGATCTTTGCTTCTATCTGTTCTATTCACAGGTATCAATAGACTCCTGTATCCAGGCAACTTGAAAACACCAAGCCCATCTGGAATTACCCATGACACTCCCAAACAAATTGCTGACTCCTTCAATAATTTCTTTACTGAAGCTATCCAGTCACTTGCTAACTCTCTACCTCATACATCCTCTAATCTACCCTCCTCCTCATACACCTCACCACCCACTTTCAAACTCCACCCTGTCCCCACATCCCTTATCTGTACCCTTCTTCAAAAACTCAAACCCTCTACCCCCTCAGCTGACCTCTTACCTTCGAAATACCTTCAAATACCAGCTAAAGTTATTGCTTACCTTATCTCTATCATAATAAATAAAACCATTAATGAAGATACAATCCCAGCCATCTTGAAAGTCTCACATATCACCCCACTACATAAAGGAGGAAACTCCACAGAACTTTCCAACTTTTGTCCAATTGCCCTACTCTCTACCATTGCTAAAATTATGGAAAAATGCATCCACCGCCAACTATTAGACCACCTTCTCCAAAATAGCCTATTAACCAGCTCTCAGCATGGCTTTCAACCTTTCCATAGCACCACTACTGCCCTCCTTTCCTTCTCTGATCACATTAACAAAAATCGCAATAATAACACCCTGTCCTCTGCTATCTTTATTGATCTTTCAAAAGCATTCGACATGGTTAACCATCAGCTACTGTTGAATATTCTTAAGTCCCTCTCATTTGATACTCAAGCACTACAGTGGTTCAAGTCCTACCTAGACATCAGGCAACAGGCAGTGCTTTGGGAAAACACTCTATCCTCTCACCTACCTGTCACCCTTGGTGTACCTCAAGGATCTATTTTGGGCCCCCTTCTATTCTCTATCTTTATAAACAATCTATCTATTAGTATTCCCCAAGTTGTAACAATACAATACGCTGATGACTCCACATTAATATCCTCAGCCACAGGGCTTTCTGAATTGCATTCCCTCACCCAAAATACATTTGAGCTTTTAGAAGAATGGTTTCTACAGTGGTGTCTCCTCCTTAACCCCAAAAAGACAAAACTATCTGTTTACACCTTCACAAAAGTCCACCCCACTTCACTTCTCTATCAAATCTAAAAATGTTACAGTCATATCTCCTGACACTACCACCAAACTCTTAAGAGTAACTATTGACCACAGCCTTAATTATGATACTCATATCAACACCACAATAAAATCAGTTAACCGAAAAGTAGACTCCCTCTATAAAATTAAGCCCTTCCTTACTCCCATAGCTAGATCTACTATTGCCCACACCCAACTCATCTCAACTCTCTTTTAAGCCTCTCCTATATATACAAATCTATCCAAAAGCAGCCTCCACAAGCTGGCAATTTCCTACAATAATATTGCCAGATTTGCCACCAGCTCCCCTTTTAAAAACCACCACTGCCAAAATCTGAATCAACTGGGTTGGCTGGAATTGCATAATCAAATTTTATTTCATCAACTGATTATTGCCCATTAAACCCTTTATCATCCAGATAAAACATCAATTCTCACAAATCTAATCAGCCCATATAAAAATATTTCAAACCTATGCTCAGCTAATAAACTTCTTGTATCCGGACACAAACCCAACAATAAAGCAGGAGATTCACTTTTCTTTAACGCTGTGGGGAAAAGTTGGAACCTACTTCCCAGTGAACTTACATCTTTGTCTTCTACTACACTTTTCAAAAAGAAACTCAAATCATACCTTACAAGCCACTGGTTATGTCCCTCTACTAACCCTGACTAAGACCTTCTCTGTCTATTTTCATCATTATCAGTTTTTCCTACGCTATTACTCACTTTATTGCCACTTTAAGGCCTCTACCTTCTAGTTGTACTTATTGTACCCAAGAAAGACAGAATGGACATCTCTCTGTCTCTTTCATGAGTTTCTGCCCCTCCACTAACTCTCCCAATCCTATTTTTAACTAGTCTGTTCTCATGTTCCTTACTGTTAACCTTGAGCTGGGAATCGACCATATCCTTCTGAATACTTTCTTTATGCAGTGTTTACCTAAAAAAAAGAAAAAAAAATTGGGGTTATCTTAACTCATGTTAAGTTTTTGGTGAATTAATTTGTTTTGGCATAATTTACTACTTCTCATTGACTAGAGCTCTGATTGGTATAACTAGAATTATCCAAAGTATCTCAAAGTGTGTAAAAGTGCTTACAGTGTGTGTGTGTTTTCTGTGCATTTATTCCGAAGAGTTTGTTCGGTGCAAAGTGCCACTATTTTGGAAGGTGCAGTCAAACATAGTCATTTTGAAAAGTTTCTTGTGCTGGGTGTGTCTGTTCACAGAGTGCTGACATTATGGAGTATTTTTTGCACTATACAGAGTTGTTTAGCAAAGTACAGCCATTCAGGGGAAATTTCAGTGTATTGTGTACTGTTTATTCGCAAAGTTCAGTTATTTGAAATGTTTCTTGTTCTCAACTTCTTCTGCCCATTTTATTTACACACTGCAGTTATTTGAAATGTTTCTTACACTGATAAGAGGAGATGTCAAGAGGATTATAATGCCCGGGAAACTTATTTCGCAAAGTTAAGTTATACAGAGGCTTGTTGTGCTATTGGGCATAGTTACAAGTACTGGCATAATTTTCTGGCATATGTACATGTTGGTGTGTGTGTGTGTGTGTGTGTGTGTGTGTGTGTGTGTGTGTGTGTGTGTGTGTGTGTGTGTGTGTTCATTCATACCGACAAAAGTCTTCACTGAGATGTATTAATATGGCAGATGGCTTTTGAAAACCACTTCCACTTGTATTTGGTCAGAATATTGCAGAGAATTGGAATATATTTGAGCAAGAGTATGATGTATTCATACAAGCAGCTTATTCTAATAAAGATGCGTGCACCAGGGCATTCATGTATTTATTTAACATTTGTTTACCAGGATAATCCAACTGGACAGCTAGTGTCTGTTTTCAGCAGAGTCCTGGGGAGAAAAGCTCCATACAGTTACAAAGATAAATTAATAGTAACAGTTTTGGTTCCATAGTGAAAAAAAGATAATAATAGTTAGGAAACATGCTATAGTAAAGTATAAACAGTTAAAAGTACAAAGGTGAAGTTTAAATATGTGAGCAAAGTCCTTTCTTGGAATGAGCATAGGTACATTATGTGTGCAAGGCATTTGATTAGTAAAAACAATATGTACAATATATACAGTGAGCGCAGGTAGAACACAGTTTTGCGAGGCATTTACCTAGTAAAAACAATATGTACAATATGCACAGTGATTATTGGTGGAGCACAGTACTAGTATATGCCAGAAGCATAAGGGAATAAAAATCCTACAGTAGGGTGAGGCTTCAGGGGGGTGCATTGCTAAACCTAGCAGGGTCAGAGGCCATTAAAAGGGAGCGTTCATTTGTATATGCACCAGCAGTATATGAAGGTGAAGGGGAAAATCAGTGTATTATTGTACAGGCTGAATCAAGGGAAGACCCAGAGTGTTTGAAGTGCAAATTCAGAGAGATTTGTAACCCCCAGATCAATGTTACATTACATTAGAGAGGCATTTGTTTTATAAGAGATCAAAAGCAAGGAGAAACTTTTGTGGTTTATATTACTGACCTAAGAAACAAAGCTAGAATGTGTAAGTTTGGTGATTTAAAAGATGAGTTAATAATGGACATGTTTGTGAGTGGTATTAATAGTGCTGCCATGAGAAAGATTTTGCTTCATGACAGTGATTTAATGCTGAGCAAAGCTATTGAGATTTGTCAAATCCATGAAGTTACAGACAGGCACACGAATATGCTTGCAAGCGATAATAACATGGTTTCAGCAGGCTCCAGAGCAAATGTAGACAGCATGCAACATATGGTTAGCAGAAACAGGCCTTAGCACGTGTCAGCTGTAGCCCCTGTATGTGTGGCAAGGAAAACCCGCAATCTTCCAGCAAGTTCTAAGACTAGGTAAAGGAGCATGCTCAGTATAGTACAAGGGTGAATCAGCAAAACACAAATCAAGCTTTATTGTTAACTGTGCAGTTGTGGTGCCCGTCATATGTCTAAAAGAGAAAAATGCTTAACATTTGGTCAGCAATGCCATAAATTTAAGAAATGGAACCATTTTCAAAAATTTTGTAAATCAAGTAAGCCTCATACTATTATAAAGAAGGGTCACTTAAAAAAACAAATTGATCAAGTAGAACTCCAACAGTCTGCTTTCTATGTAGACGGTGTGTCAGTAGTTGATGAAAGAGCTAATGCAGTAGATTTACTGGCAAAGAATGAGGTATTTTGTACTGTCTGAATCAATGGTAAACCCACTGAGCTCAAAGTAGGCACTGGTTCAAAGTGTAATGTTATATCTGCAGATATTTTTGCTAAAGTAAGAGCTGGTGAACAACTAAATATGACCAGATGTGCAAAACTTGTTGCTTATGGAGGTGAAAAAATTCAAATGAAAGGCTCAGTAGTGCTTTCATGTTATGTGGCCAAAAACTGTTATAGCTTATAATTTTATGTAGTCTGAAAACCTGTGTGGTCATTATTGGGTATCAGAGACAGTTTGAGAATGAATCTGCTTTCTTTTACCAAAGAAGTTCATCAAATAAGCACATGTCCCAGTTCCAGCTTCACTAACACTATTTTTCAGAGTATGCTGATGTTTTCGATGACAAGTTGGGCAAACTTACAGTTGTGTATTCTATGAAGTTAGACCGAGAGATCAGTCCAATTGTCAGACCAGCAAGAAAAGTTCAAATAGCTATGCAGCAAAACCCAAAGCCCAGTTGGACAAAATGGTGCAGCAAGGTGTAATTTGTCCAGTTACAGAACCTACAGAATGGGTGTCATCCATGGTAGCAGCTCACAAAAAAGGCTCAGATGAAATCAGAATATGCATTGACCCAAGATATTTGAATAAAGCATTAAAAAGACCTCATCTTCCTGTGCGTACAGTCGAGGAAGTCGCAGCTCTAATACCAAATCCCACTGTTTTTTCATCTTAGATGCAAAAAGTTAATTTTGGTAAGTGATACTGGACCAAAAATCTTCATTACTGACTACATTCAGTAGCCCATTTGGAAGATACAGATTTCTCAGGATGCCATGTGGAATACATTCTGCAAGTGAAGTCTTTCAGCATGCAATGGAGCAAATTTTTTCAGGTTATCCCTGTGCCATAATAGTAGATGATTTGTTAATCAGAGACAATGTTGAAGCAGAACATGATAGAAATCCTAAGAGAGATCTAGATAGAGCACCTGAAGTGAACTTGAAGCTCAACCCTCTAAAGTGCAAATTCCAACTACCAGAAGTTACATATGTAGGTAATTTGTTTACTAGCATTGGCTTGAGACCAAATCCATCCAAGCAAGCAGCTATTTTTTGAGATGCCAGCACCAGATAATGTACAACCTTTACGTTTTCTTGGTATGGTCCAACTACAGAATAAAGTTTCCATTGAGTCCAACTACTGTGCTATCGTCTCTGTGTATGACAATGAAAAAAGCACAGAGGAAACACAGTATAGACTCCAAAAAACAGTTTATTGCAGCGCAAAGCTTCTAATGATGTATCGGTACAATTTTATAGTGAAAAGCACAATGTTCTAAACTTAAAAAACAATTGACATATTGCTGAAAAGTTACTAGTTTAGCGCTTTCACCAACAGTATGTTGGCTTCCTCAGAACATGCTCACCTATTTAGACAAATTTATACCAGACTTCAGTGAGTTGACAATGTCTTTGAGAGAGCTAACACATAAGAATGTTACATGGTCATGGTTAGAACTTCACCAGAAAGCATTAGAAGACCTTAAGCAGAAAATTGCAACACCACCTATATTAAGATACTATGATGTTAACAAACCAGTAACTCTTTCCTGCGATGCTTCCAGATTTGGTCTAGGTGCAGTCATTTTTTAGGAGAGTAGACCAGTAGCCTATGCATCTAGAACACTTACACACTGAAATGCAATATGCTCAGATTGTGAAAGAACTTTTGGCTATAGTGTTTGCATGTTCAAAATTTCATGATTATATCTATAGTCGAGATATCCAGATTGAAACTGATCATCAACCTCTGGTTACTATTTTAAAGAAGCCTATGCATTTAGCTCCATCAAGATTACAAAGAATGATGATTAAATTGTAAAAGTACAACTTCAAAAAGGTCTATACAAAAGGCAAACTTCTCTATCTGGCTGATACCTTATCCAGATTGCCCTGAATTAAAACAGAATAGCTTGATGCAGAGAATTTTGACTCCAATGTCATGAAAGTACGTAATTTTTCTACCACAAGACTTGATGAGCTGAGAGATCGTACAAAGACTGATCCAGTTTTGCAAAAGCTCAATCATTACATCAATGATGGATGGCCATCAAAGCAATCTAGTGTACCCTACCTTCCTTACAGAGATGAGCTGTTGATGGAAAATGGTATTATTTTCAAAATGTCCTAAAATTGTTGTTCCTGCTTCCTTACAACACAAATACATTCAGATTTTGCATCATGGTCACCCATGTGCCGAAGCTACCAAAAGAAGGGAAGAGGACTAGTATTTTGGACTTCTCTAGCAAAAGACATTGATAAAGTACTTTCTTCGTGTTCAGTATGCAATAGTACTAAAGCACATTTGCAGAAAGAACCACTTCAGCCAAGTCAAGTTTTTGAACTACCATGGTTAACAGTAGCCACTGACATATTCAAGTGGAACATTCAGCATTACTTAGTACTGATAGACTCATAGTCAAACTGGTTTGAGATCGATGTACTATCTAACTTAACTTCAACTACTGTTATTACTAAGATGAAATGTCATTTTTCAGTCCATGGAAGTCCACAAAAGCTTATCCCACAATGGTACCCAATTTACCAGTCAGTTGTTTCAGAAATTTGCAAGGGAATGGGACTTTATACATGTTACTAGTAGTCCAGAATATCCACAGTCAAACGGACTAGCTGAATGCGCAGTACAGAGTGCAAAGCAATTACCTGAGAAATCAAAGCATGATAATACCAATGTTTTTTTTTAATTTACTCAATCTCAGAAACATACACCATGACAATATACTTGGCTCACCTGCTCAGAGACATCTATCCAGGCAAACCAGAACAACATTGCCTATTAGTTCCAGTTTGTTGAGGCCTAAAGCTGAAAACATCTAAGCAATCAAAGCCCAATTATTTAGAAAGCATTCTTTCCAGAAGTCCTGTTACGACAAATCAAGCAGATTTAAACGGGAATAGGTTTTGACTGGATTGGTCAAGTCGCACGTTTATGTGCAAAGCTGAGATCCTGTTTTGTGAAATCCAAGGGTGTGGAGTACAGCAGAAGTCACAGACATCTTCTTCCTGTAACAGAACTGATATTACAGCATTGTTCCTGTGATACAGACTCAAAATCTCAGAGCAATTCAGACAATGTTCCTGTTCCTGAACATGTCTTGACTCCCACTACCATTTCTGAGGGTGTTCCTGGTGTCCTTAAGGTTGAACATTCAGCAGAGACAATCCCAGTTGCTAAACCTAATCCCAATTTCTATGCCACATGATTTGGATATATTTCCAGACCCAGTGTGAAATACATAGCAAGCTGGACGTAGTTGTATATATGCATCTAGCTCTGTATACTTGCATGATGAAAATTATTTTGTACCAATTGCATACTAGCCAATGTCGTCAATATTGCATGACTCATTTCTCAAAAAGGGAGGATGTAGAGTAACAGGTGTGTTGTACCTTGAAGCAGCATTTCTAAGACTGAACATGCATATAAATAGCATACACGTGCTAGCTTCAGTGCCATTTTGTGAGTACAGCCGGAATGTGAACATCTATGTATGAGACAGCTAGTTTATATATGTTATTTAGCTTCATTTCTAATGTGTCCGTACATAATAAAGCTGCTTGAATAGAACCACCAATGTCCGTCTACTTCATCCTGACTAGACGAGCGACAATCAGTAACATATTTACATAAAAGACTGAATGCTGAAATTAAATGATTGCATGTAACACATGACAGTTAGTATTAACAGGTGACCCCTCCACTTCTGTTCACAATGAAAAGTGTGCATGGTTTGTGTCCTCTACACCTCCTTATACAGCATACAGTAGTGAATGACAGTATTAGATTAGTAATGTATTCACTTAATTCTTTAGAGGTTCAACAGAAGAAACAAAATTCCACTATACCAATAAATTTAGAGGGTATCACTTTTAGAATGACTGATTGATGATGATGCTGATGATGATGACATAGTTATATTTATGAGACGACCTGAGGAAAGTGGCACACAGTCAGGATCTCACACCTCACAGCATTATTAACTCTGCAGGAAGTGACACTGGATCAC
Organism: Protopterus annectens; assembly: GCF_019279795.1. Taxonomy (NCBI): domain Eukaryota; kingdom Metazoa; phylum Chordata; order Ceratodontiformes; family Protopteridae; genus Protopterus; species Protopterus annectens. The sequence continues at coordinate 1,227,494,907 of NC_056728.1, read as the reverse complement.
AAAGTCAAGTTCAGGGTGACATCTATATGTTGTGCAAGGAGAAAACCCATGTTCGTTTCCACCAGTGTCTCCCAACCCATACCAACACCTTCTGTATCATCTCAGACATTCAGAGGTAACAGTGTCTACCATGACACTTTTACATAGGGGTGCCAGGCATAGGTATATGTCACAGCTACCCCAGGAAGCACATAAAGTATTGGCAGCAGATGTGTGGTGACATTGTTAGGGCTCAGAGCACTGCCAAAGAGGGACAGCTAGAAATCTCTTTGTAGATGTACATGTGGATTTCCAACACTACCTGGAAATGGCAAAGAGCAGAGATAATGCTATGATCACACTAACGTGTATTATGGTGGCACCAGCACACCAAGCGTCTAGTTCAGCCTTCATTTATACACTAGTTATGACTTACCACACTCAAATAGAAGTCAGTGTTGAAAGGGAAAGAAAATAGGGTGCTGTCCAGTCATGTAGGGGAATAACACATGACACTATAAGTGCTTCTCAGGAAGGAAGTGGAAATAGTAGGAGGGATCAAGCAAAACAGATGTCATGCAGATCATGTCAGCATTCATCTACATGTAGCAGAACCTCTCATTCAAGGTTCCAGTCCCACAGCACTGTGACATCAGTGTTTGAGGGATCATCTACATCAGGTAGGTCATGACATCATAGCAAGTCACCCACCATCCAGCTCACATGACAGCCCCTCCTCAAGATCACATGCATCTTCACATACCCTATCTTTGCATGACACTTTTGACCTTGACCTAATGAGGTCTATATTAGAACACTGAAGTTTCAAAATTTTGAATGTTCTAATATTGACCCGTTTTCAGCGAACACTGAAAATATCGAAGAAACAGAAAACCAAACTTCTTCCTAGGGAAGGAATTTGGTTGTCCATTTCTGTTGCTTTTGTATTGTCAGCGCTGTGGTGGAAAGTTATGGGTCAGGTTCAGGTAAGTGTGCGATTGTGTGAATGTGAGGATTAGGGCGGGGTAGGTGAGTTAGGGTTAGGGCACGGGTGAGGTGACTGTGCAATAGTGACGGACCTTAGGGTTTGGGTTAAGGTAAGTGGATAGTTAGTGGTGTATGTATAGTTTAGTGTAGGGGTATGTGTAAGAGTTTAGGTGTATGTGTGTGGATTGCTGTTTGTTTGGTGTGCTTGTGTTGTGTGTATGTGTTTTGGAACAGCAAATTTTTTCCCTAGGTAAAAATTTGCTGTTCTGTATGTTCAATGTTTTAAATTTCCAATTAATAGGGTTCGATATTAGAACAAAATCAAAAAAGAATCACTGCTCTGAAAACCAACCAACCAGTACTAAAACCAGAACAGATCGAAGAAGGCACAAATCCTTATCAACACACTATGCTTTAATGAACAAACGACTCTTCAGTCCACCAAAAGGGAAAATACATAAAACGACTCTTCAGTCCACCAGTAAAACACATTGTGTTGATAAGGATTTGTGCCTTCTTCAATCTGTTCTGGTTTTAGTACTGGTTCGATATTAGAACACTCGAAATTTTGAAAGTTTGGTGTTTTGATATAGACCCGACCTACTGTGATTCAGGCTAAACATTTCAGGCACTTACAGTTTTACTTTTAACATACAGCTCTCAATGTTTAACTGGAAAGGCAATGCATTATTAAATTACAGAAAATTTTAAAAAAGTTGAATAAAAGAAAAAGCAGAATATGTGATTGTAGATTGGAAACCAGTATTAAGACATGTTCAGTCAGCGTACTTTTCATTTCAGTAATAGTATTGCTTACTATTAAAGAAAATATCTGCAAAGAAAGCTGTATGTTATAACATTCAGATTGCACTGATTTACTCCATTAGTGGTATAGCTATTATCAGTGTTACAGCTGACAACTGCTGAGAACATAAGACAAGTACTACACACTATTGACAGAAACACTCCTTAGATAATAAACGACTACATTTTGTATCTTGCCATGTAAGCTAGTATTACTACCACTTCACACACCTCACTGCACAAATTATGATATATCTGAGGACAGAATGCATTTTATATGACAAAATGAAATAATAATAATCTGATGAGCACTATCTTAACAGAGATCTATAATACATTCCAGTTATGCATGTTATCCCTAACCCTAGTGTGCAGCTTAACTTAAAAAAGCCCTTCGCATAATGGAGCCACTATACAAGAGAACTTGGGTACTCACCATATGCACACACACACACACACACACACACACACACACACACACACACACACTCACAAAAAAAACTGTACAAACACTTACCTTTGTTGACTATCCACATCTCGCCCACACCAGCATTTGCACAAATGCTGTCACTCAATGACAAAATACCTTACTAGCATCACACACATGAGCTTCACCCGCTCAGATGAAAACATATATATATTAGTTTTCTATTTACCAATAAGATGACCACTGGACATCCTATCATGCAGAAGAGGAGCTTCAAACTCACAACCGTGAACATTAATTTACGTGACACATATGCTCGACTCATAAATATTAAGTAGGTCCAAAGCTCGATGCATAAACATCAACAATGTACTGTCAATATTAATGTTGCCAACCATGCTGCATGTTGCTGCCGTGTGTATGTCCTTAACTGATGGAAACTTCATCGTCGACATTCCGACAATCACTCCTACCATCTTCAAGGAGGTGACTGTTGTGTAATTGATTTTCAGCAATTTGATTGTAAACCCTCATGCATACTGCCAGGATGCTGGGCAGACATGTTGGTGATGCATCCCCATGTATCACATACTACATGGCAACTGGTGGAATAGTAGCCCTTTCTATTATGATACCACTACCCCTATGGACTAAATGAGACCCCAATTGCAACATGGATGCAGTCTATCACACTGGCACCTCAAGGAAATGTGCCACCCCAAAATGTCACTCACAGTCCAGATGTACTGATCCATATGTCCCACGAATACATCCAAGAGCATACATCCAAGAACTACTGAAGTATCTTCAAGGCAGAAGACTGAGAGATACCAAATGTGTTCCCAGTCTGTCTTTGGGTGATCCTCATGACAATTATAGTGAGGGTTGTGCATATCTTAGTACCTACAGGGATAAGAAGGCCATGCACCCTCAAATGCCCTTGTGAGGGTCACACAAATTAAGACCCTTACAATATTCCTGTCTACCATGAACCTATCAAGAATATCCTGATTATCAAAAACTGTAATGAGTCATTTCTGCCTATATCTCCACTTTACTGGCTAGTGAGCACTGCTGCATGCAGGCAGGTTTGACTCAGCCAAGACAAGCAATTCACACTGAGAAATAACAATGCTAACAGCAAGGGAAAGCATATTCATGGATTGCAAAGTAGATAGAAATCCATAATTCCTCCTTTTATAAAAAGTCAGGACATAACAATGAATCTCAAATAGGTAGGTGAAGGCATCAATAGCATACACAGATTTACATTATTCCTCAGTTACATCTCATTATAACTTCATTTGTTTATGCCTATTCATGGTCATCAAACTTTGAAATAAATGGCCCTCTAGGAACTGCGCCTTTTCTGCACAAACACGTGAAAGTTGCAGATAAGCTTTAAGCAGTCCATAATGACTATGACTACCACCCTTTCTTTCCTTGACACTTTCTTCTCACTATGGGAATATTTTCAACTGCATTATTAAGTTTATTTTGCAGATGTAACACATCCAGAACATATGTCTCAACTGTCCAGATTTTCACAGAATGTCCAGATTTTTGCCTCATATTTTGGTCTGTTCTTCATACAATTTGTATTTTCTGGCAAATCATTGAAGATTGAAATCACTAAATAACGACATATGTAATGACATACATTTGAGTTTCAGAAAATGCATGGTAACAAAAATCCTGCTATTCTAGCAACTTTATAATTGCATAAGAACAATATTTAAAATCTGTTCCTATTTTGGGGTCTTTGTCCAAATTTCTACTGCTGAGAGTTTGAGCAGTATGACCCAGTATGATCTTTTTTTTTTTTTTTTGGTTATGAAAGGCAACAGTTGTCATCTTATGTTTTCAGATCACCCCGCTTCTGGCTTGCACCTGTATACACTCCTGTATCTCTTCACTGTTGAAATATAATTGTATACATTATTCGTTTTTGTATTTTGTGTGCACTTATGTACCTGGGCCGAGCATGAAAATGACCCATTAAGTGTCAGTGTGCTATTCTAGTCAGTGACATAGCTGCCTTATCCAGTATCCATTCCCCCTCCTGACACCTGTCAACCCTAAGAGTGGTTCTCCAACCTTACTAGTGCTTAGTGCTCCAGAAAGACAGCAAGTTGGATCTCTTGGTCCCTTTCTAGGTGCATCAAGTGCTGTCAAAAAAAAACTTCATTACTTTATACTGTAGCAAGCAGCCTTGACTGCTAATGCACTATCAACATTAATTTCTGAGTGATATTGTACAATACATCTGATCAAGAATCATTCAAACATCTTACACCCAGGGCAGCTGCACCCTTCACCCCACCCTAGCTATACTTCTGATCCAAGTTAACAAATGCATAAAAGCATACATACATGCACACATACAAATTCCTATTCTGTCTTCTTGGTCTTCTCTCAAGATTATTCTGTTTAATAATGTCTTTGTGCAGTTTGTCAGTTTTAGTTTCTATGTGCTTAAGTTGTTCCTTCAAGATTTCCATGTCTTTTTAAGCTCAATTAGATCAGGGTAATTTACCTCATTTATTTGATGTTGCTGGATGACTGAATATTTTCTGTAGTCAGGCGCATTTGTTGCAACAGCTGACAGCTTTTTAAGGCAGGATTATAAGCTTATCACATTGAGTAGATTCCTTGAAAATGTCTAAGTTACATTTCTTTCTTCTGCTTTTCCAACTCAGTATATATGACTTATTAAAATATTCCACAACTTTCTTCAAATAACTGGTTTCTGACAGCAGAACAACTATTGGATTATATTTCAACCAGCCTATAGGTAAGGGACCTCCCCAATTTGTTGTGCAGCCAATGACAGGAAGCAAGGAATGCCAGGAAAATAAATAAACCACTAACAGTCCTGGTCAAATGTGTACAAAGCATAAGTTTTAGCACTGAGGAACCTTTACAATAGGTAGACTTTAAACAGAATGTCTAACAAATGCCATATCTAAGATATCAACAACAGACATACTGTCATTTTCACTTGTGCCAGAGTCTGTGCTCAAGCATGATATTTTGAAACATGCTCTATTGAAATATCATTATGTTTGCAACTTGTTCTCATGAATGGTGCAATAGCAGAATACTATGAAGATGTCCATGTTGTGTGTGTGTGTGTGTGTGTGTGTGTGTGTGTGTGTGTGTGTGTGTGTGTGTGTGTGTGTGTGTGTGTGTGTGTGTGCGCGTGTGCATGCACGTGTGTGTGTAAAGCTTAGAGCAGTTCAGCATGGGAAAAATGCACATTAATCTCAACATATCTTCCAATTAGTAGACTACAGAAAAAATAACCATTATTTGCAGGTGAGTAACTTTTCCATCCCTCACCACTTCCCCTCCTTTCTATTATCCCAGGTATCATGTCTATGCATGGGTTTTGCAATATCATTAATGGAAGTGGTTATAGTAGCAAGAGGCTGTGATAAGTAAAGAGCACCAACACTGTAGAGCTTCAAGTAGGACTGAAGAGATACGTTTTCAGAAGTACTTATCATGGTTTATGGTTTTCTAGATCATTAAATGATATAATTTTCTGTTAACGGGGCAACAGCTTATTTAGGCTGGTTTTACTGTTGTTTTCCTTGTGGGAGTGCTAATCATTAATGTCAGTAATGCTTATTTGACAGTTCTGCTGTGGGGTTTTTCTTTTCTCTGACCATGTGCTGCTAATGAAAAAGTACCGATGTCGGAATACTATTCATTATGTGACATGTCAGTAATGCTTATGTCACAGTGAAGCTGGGGGCTTTTTCTTTTCTCTCACCCTGTACTGCTAACGGAAAAGTACCTACAGTTTATAAAGAAATTGTCATACACTTAACACCTTCAAACAAAAAGGGAGCTTTGATGTTGAAAAAATCATTTCTGCTTTTTGGCAACCATGCTTACTAACACTACCACCTTACAGCTCTTGGTTCTTCAGTTTGTTTCAAATCCAGTCTTCATGGCCTCCCTATACCCTTTTGGGTTTTTACTGGGTGATCCAGTGTCTTCACACATACCGACTCTGTCATGCATGCTAATCTGTGTCCCTTTCATTCTTGAAACTCGCATGGAAATTAATTTATTTTCATTTGGAGGATAGGCTAATAGCATAAAGCTTTTCAAGGACTGTGATATATTATGGTATCAAATTAGCACTATGGAACAGTCAAACCATTTACTGACAGCAGAGCATTCTGGGATTTGTTAACAGTCTGATCCTATTTTGGAACCTTGACAGGGAATAACTGGATTTTCATTTGTAAAGGGAAATGCCATCCTGCAATGGATTTGTTAAATCTGACTCTCCTTAAAACCAGTGATTATATGTCAAAGCCACATAGTGCTCTAAAACAGTGATGAATTACTGCAGCCAGATGGCATGCCACATGGTCACTGATCATAATGAAGAACGTGATGCTGATGTTGTGAAGTGACCCTACCAACATCAGTAGCCACAGACATTTCCATTCACACATAGCTCTAAGGTTATATAGACTATTTATTGAGGAATTTTAATAAAATTGCAAAAATCATCCACCTTATATATTATCCAAGCAATTACTTCTACATTCATTACTGGTTATATTTTCTAGGTACTCTCAGATCTCCGAGTTGCAAAGTATATATTATGCAAAATTTCCAGTACTGCACTTACCTGACCTTACAGTCATTTTTGTTCTCATCCTTTACATTGAAAATGTTCAGAACCATGATCATAAACGATATCCATTTATAACTCAGGTGGTGGTATGTCAACTGAATAAGATGAAAGAAAAATCTGCAATCAAGGGAAAAACTGTGATATTGTCTTAAGTTTAAACATCCCTGAACTGTATACATCTTTGTTTTATGTATCATAAACTGCTAAGAAAAGCATATCACTTGAGATGAAATCTAAACAAAGAAATATTTTTTTTGTTTAAGATGATCTTCACTAAATAGCATAAAGAACTACTTCTTCTTCTTCCTGCTTTTCCCAGTTAGGGGCCACCACAGCAGATCACCTGTCTGCTCATGACTGGCAGTGGAGTTTTACAGTGTCCGGTTACCAGCCTGGCATCCAACCTTCCACAGAAGGCACACACACACATGCACTCACACCTAGGGCCAATTTAGAGTGTCCAATCCACCTACAGCATGTCTTTGGGATGAAACCAGAGCACCCAGAGGAAACCCACATGACAGACATGCAGATTCTGCACAGAAGGCACCCCAGCCAAGAATTGAACCGGAAAACCTTTTGCTGTAAGGCAGCAACACTAACCGCTGTACCACCATGGCCACCCCAAATAGCATAAAGAACTACATTAATTTTAAATTACTTTGGTGGCAGAGTGTGCACAATAGTTTTAGATGTCATACCTAGGGAGGAGGATGATATTGCATACCCATTTTCAAGTGTGTGTGTGTGTGTGTGTGTGTGTGTGTGTGTGTGTGTGTGTGCGTGTGTGCGTGTGTGTGTGTGTGTGTGTGTGTGTGTGTGTGTGTGTGTGTGTGTGTGTGTGTGTGTGTGTGTGTGTGTGTGTGTGTGCTTATGTTTGCTTATGCATGCACATTTGTGTTTCTGGTGGGGGAGTGACAGTAACACTGACACCAAGTAATGAAAGCCTAGGTATTCATTTTCTTGAAACTCTGTGAAGTATTACTACAACTGAGGGAAATGTCATCTTTGTGATAACATTTAGTTTTCCTTCTACTCCATATTGTAGATGCACCATATATGGAATGCCTCAAATGACAATGTTACTAACATATAAAGTGGACTTGTACAAAATTAGGTAACTTTTAGAATTAATCAGAATGTTGCACTTGTGCAGTACATAGGGTTGTTGCCTTATAGCACTTGGTTATCTGGTTCCTTTCTTTAGTGGAATGCATTCTACTCAGAACCTGCATGTCTTCCATGTGTCTACATGTGATTTTACCACTTCATCCCACATCACAAAACCATGCTGTAGATGACTTGGTGATTCTCCAAAAATGGGCTGTCACCCTATTCAGAATTGTTTTCCCAGCATTGCACCCAGTGAGTGCTGGTAGGGGGCTCTGGATCTTCTGTGACCTAGAACTGGAGTGGGTAACCAGAGAACTGATGAATGAATAAGTACACAACTAAGTGAAAGAATCATGCTAGCACAATATATTTTCAGACTTGAGCATGATCATTTACATCAGGTTTCACTACGTTATTCTGCCACAGACTAGTGATCATGAATCAAATTCACATCAGGAAGAGTAATCCAGTAATGGTGTCCAGTGGAAAAAGATGTGAACTGGAAAGAAAAACTGTCACTGCTTGATTAGTTTTGTAGCTCCAAGGATATGATGTTTTTCTATTTAGCTCTTTGCCTTCACAGGTGATCTGAAAGGTTGCACTCTATGCTTCCTTGGTTGTATCCTAAGTCTGTTGGCAAAGTGAAGTTGTACAGTCACAGACCAAGCACATGTTCATTTCTCTACAACTGCATTTGAAAGTAAGCATAACAACAAAATTGCTCACCAGAAATGCCACTTTATGGTGCAAACACGGATTAGGCTCAAAGTCTGTAGGCAGATCATTATAAGTCATAGTAAATGTAGTTTTTTTTTTGTTTGTTTTTATAAAGTTAGCAAACATACTGTCAGCAGAATTGTTGTCCCATTGTGAGTTTTTATAAGACATCATGATATTCTTGCAGCTTTCTTGTTGAGATATGTACATAAATAGGAACATGGTGGTCATTTTTAAGTATGTATGTGAATGCATAATCTCTCGCAAGCTGTACTAGGCAGACGTGATGTACCATTTGAAGACCTGCTGCCCTCTATATAAGCTTTAAACCGATATCCAGTATTTTACACAGTTTCAAATTATTAACATAAACAGGAAAGGGAATTAATTGACAGTTACTGGCATCACTGACTTGATCCTTGAGACAAACCTGGAGGCATCACTAAAATTCAATTCAACCTCTTGGGAAGTCAGATCATAAAGTGAAGATATTGACATTGCTGGCATGTATTGGCTACTTTGAACAGCAGTATATTCCTTACTGACATAATTATTATTCGTTTGATCAGAATGACTTCAGTTTTCCAGTCAATTACTTCATTATCTGTAATAACCCCTGCAATATAGCTACACCTCCTACAATGCATGTCAGCTGATATGATTAACAAGAAGGGATACAAACAAGCTTCATAATTATTTTTTTTAATTTTGGTTATTTAACTTTGAAATCTTTTCTTTTGTTTTCAATATTTTATTTACTCTAGAGCTAACACAATCCATTCAGTCTAATTTCTTTGTCACTACTGAGAGCTGGCAGCTAACATATTATGCTATTATATTGCCTCTTGGTTATACCACACACATATTCTCTTTTTTGTTACAAACACTTTCAGTTGTCTTTGTATCAATTGTTTTACATTACTTTTCTCTATAGTATTTTCATTTCCATACATGTTCTTTCAGTTTATTTTTCTATATCTATATACTATTTTTACACATACCTTATGCTTTTTATGTATCTAGAAATTATTTTGACCCAGAAAGTTGATTTTCCTTCGGAGAATGCATTCATTTCTTTATGCTGTAGACATAATTGCAAAAAAAAATCTTTATTCCTTCTTACAATGAGCGTTTCTAACCTATGGTTTCCTTTTTCAGTACTTCCTGCGTCTGTATGATAGACTGTAGCATGACCTCCTGCAGTGCAAATGCTAATTTCTGTGATCTCTAAAACTGCCTGTTGCATACAAAGTACAGGACAGCTTACATCAACTGTTTTTTGCAGAGGCCTCAATAAATGTTCCACAGGGTGGACAAGCCCTCCCCATACCCCCCCCCCCCCACACACACACACACACAAACACCTTGAACTTATATATTCCAACTTTTGCTACCATGCAACATTTTGGAATGACTAAAATTCCCAAAACAGCACACAGCAGTCTCAGCCAATGACTTTTGTCACATTAACATGACTGAACAGAAGATTCCTAAGATTTCTTAATATAGTGATACATGGTTAAGTCACACTTCCTTTATTTATTTTCCCAGTATGCCCTTTTATTGTCATGTGATCTGTAAATGAATTGTACGTAGGCTACATGTTGTTTACATCATCCATTCTCTAATGCAATGTCTATTTTTGTCTTTAATCTTCCATTCAAGCATAAATAATTCATTTTTTAAGCCCCTCAGACAACCGTATTCCTGAATTTTATTTTCACTCAATATGTCTGTGCCTTTGTTTCCTTTTCTATATTTATATTGCAGGTTAAGCATCCAATCCATATTGGAATCCAATTCAACTAAAGTCCCTAAAAGCAATGCATTAAAATTAAATGAAACAGAATCTGTAAATTCTGTGAAATAAGTCTGAAGTTGCTTTCCACTAGTAATGAGTCACTGGGCATTCCCATTGTCTAAAGCCAAGAACATATTTCCTGACAACCAGGCCAACATTCTTTAGTGGTCAGTCTCCTTCAGCCCTTTTCCCATTAGTCCAGTATGCCTTGTATAATAATTAATAATTTTATAATACACAGATCTGATTAGTATTTATGTTGATTTCCACTAACATATTAACAACTCGCAATTCCTTGCTACGTCTAGTTCTCGGTTCCATTTTGCAATAGACAAAATTTGTTTGCATGGTATGGACATTGTCTTGCCCACACCAGTGATAACATCTGTACATCTTTCGATTCTGGTCAAATCTAACATGTACACACAAAAAAATAGAATTCAATTTCACTGTTGTTGTTTTAGCTATAGTCTTGCATATTGTTAGATAGCCTACCACAGATTCCAGTAATAACTCATAATCAATAACCTCACATTTTCTGTCAAAAAAAGTGATACTGAGGAAGAAAAGGGTTTTCTTTCCATTTGGTGATATAAGGTAGCATACATAATGCCAAAAGTATATTGTTCTGTTTGAAAGATACATTAATAAAAAGGAATAATTGAGCAGAAATAGTTTACAGATGATCAATATTGATTCTTGGTAAGGCTGACTGACAAGTTTTCCATATACTAGAGGGACAGAGAGACCACAACTTTACAACTGTGCCATCTTGTGATGATGTCTCCCTAATGAACCATTTTTTTAGTTAAGGAAAATTTGGATCACAGCATATTGTTCAGGTTAAGTCACCCCTTCCTTCAGTCTATTACCAATATATGTCATGGCACATGCGGGGTACCACTCAACAAATTATCTTTTTCCATACCCTTCTGAAATTTGCTTACCAAATGTAAACTTGTGTTAATAATGTATTTTATAAAGAAAACCCAATGGTAGATTAGTATGAGTTTATGAAAATTAATGTTACCTAATAGTGACGCACTTAGAAAAAATCTCTTACTTGCCATATCATCCAGTTTTGTAAGTCATATATAGCTTGAAGTTTGACTAAGACATGGAGTTTTGGGGCATAATGTCATCCTTAATGTTCCGGCTTTTTAACTTGCTGAATATACTAAATATTCAGAGGCCCTGCTGTCAGCAACTTTACCTTAGTGTCTGTGAGGTTTACTACATATCTTGTAACTCTTTTAATTAGCTTTGTAAATTGGAAAAAGAATAAAATTATCAGCTAGCCTAAGAAGTAATTAGCAGCAAATCATCTGCATATACTACAAACTTTATTTCAATGTTCACTTCAACAACTGGATATATCATAGGGTGATTTTGAATCATCTATAAACTGGATTTGAGTCTGACAGAAAATGGAGAAGGTGATAAGTGTCAGTCCTGACATATTCCATAGGTTCATAGGTTCATAGTTAGGTATTAGGCTATTGGCTCTAGGGCCTATATAATTCTAGCCAAAAAAATGTACCCTGACTTTCGCCACCCAAGAAAATTATTTTCCTGTGCCCCTGTCGAGCAGAGGCACAGAAGTGATCCCTGGGGTGAATTTCCCATTTCCCATCCAATCATCAAGATTTTTCTTGAAGAGTGCTAATGAGAAGCTCTGTTTGACATAGATAGGTAGTCTGTTTCAGAGTATGGGAAGTCTCTGGGACAGGAATCTATCCCTCCAGCATGTTCTGTTTATTGTGGTGACAAGGTTTAGGTCCTTAGAGCGTGTAGCTCGGAGGGATTGGGATTTCTTTAAGTGGAGCATGTCCAACAGCTCTGGGTTTGACATAGCTTTGTATGTTAGGCAGAGATCATGCCTGAGTAGGTGATATGTGATGGAGTAAAGCTGTAGTTTTTTTAGACAGTCTGCGTAGGGCATCTGTTTGAGGCCAGTAATCCTCTTTGTGAGGTATTTCTGTGGTCTTTCCAGTTGTTGTAGATGTCTTGTGAGGTACATACCAAAAGGGGCGTTGTACTCTATAATGGGTCTAATGAGTGATGAGTAGAGGGGAACAATGACCTCTTTTTTTCTGGATGAGAATCCTTTTGTGATGAGATGAGCCATGTAGAAGGATTTCCTGACCACTGTGGTGATGTGATTATCAAAGGAGAGACTACTGTCCACCTGTGTCCCAAAGTCTCTTATCACATTTTTGGCATTAAGTAGACTACCAGCTATGTAGTAGTTCATGGGTACAGAGTTTTTACCAAAGGGGATGACAATACACTTTTTGGCATTGAGCTTCAGGCCATGGCTTTGACACCAGGTATCTGTCTCAGTGAGGCCCTTTTGTAGTTTGTCCACATCGTTAGGAGTTTTGATTATGGCTCCTAGTTTGCAGTCATCTGCAAACTTTGTTAGCCAAAGACTTTCTGTGTTAGCCTGCACTTCAGAGAAGTAGATACCAAACAGGAGAGGACCCAGGATTGAACCCTGTGGTACTCCACTTGTCACTGGTATGAAGTCAGATTTGGAATCCGCTACTTTCACAGTGTGGGTTCTGTCCGTGAGCCAGTTGGCAACCCATCTTGTGACATAGGGATTTATACCTAGTTTAGTGAGCTTATCTATAATTCCAGAGTGGGGGATGGTGTTAAAAGCCTTGGCAAGATCTAGATAAGCTGTGTGAACCATTTTACCCTCATCTATGGCTTTGGTGACTGCTTCAAAGAAGTCAGTCAGGTTTAGGAGACATGATCTGCCTTTTACAAATCCAAACTGGGTAGGGGCCAGAGTTTGGAGATTATGAGTTCCACGATGATACGTTCCATGGCCTTGCAGACCAGGCTCGTCAGGCTAATGGGAAGGTAGTTCCTGGGGTCCGTCGTGGCTCCCCCTTTGTGGAGTGGGATAACCATCACGGTGTGCCATTCAGTGGGTACAAAGTCTGAGGTGAGGCTATGATTGAACATGGTACTTAGGTAGGGTGCCAGTTCATTCTGTAGTTCGTGTAGAACGCAGCCTGGGATATTGTCAGGTCCCATGGATGCTGTGTTCTTGGCTTTGGAGAGTATGTTTTTTACCTGTGCAGCCATGATTATAGGAACTTTGCATTCTTCCAGTATAGAGATGGGCCCTCTAGGGGGTGAGAGGGGGGTAAAGTTAGCACTGAACCTATCTGCTAGGATGTTGGCAATATCATTTGGTTCTGTATATTTAGTGCCATTGTGCTGTAACTCAGAGCAGATCTGAATGTTCCCATTGAGATTCTTGACATAGCTATAGAATGCTTTGTGGTTGTCTTTAGAGTCAGTGGCAATTTTGTTTTCGTAACTAGCTTTGGAGGATTTTATGAGGGATCTCAGCTTCTTACTGAGGTTGACCAGGGAGTTCCTCCAGTCATGGGATTTTACTCTTTTTTGCAACAGTTTCTTTCTTCTGTTGTAGAGTTTGTTTATGGCAGAGGACCACCAGATTGGCTTCCTTTTTTGGAAGATAACATCTTGGTTCTATTAGGGATAGCATGATCCATGCACTCGTGTAAGTGCTTATAAAGTGCATTTGTGTAGGATTCAGCAGTCATACCTCTATTGTCCATCTGCATGGATGTCATGAAGTTTGCCACTTCTGTCTTAAGAAGTGTGAAGTTGGCTTTGGAGAAGTTTTTTACAATGGTTTCCCTAATTGGGGGTGGGATGTGGATGTCTAGGCTGATTAGCTTGTGGTCGGATCTGACCAACGTGGAATTGACCTCTGGTATGGAACACTGGTTTCCCATGTTGGTAATGACCAGGTCTAGAATATTGCTGCCCCTGGTGGGAATGTGAATAAGTTGATCCAAGGCATTGGAATTTATGAATTCTAGAAAACGTTGAGCAAAAGAGTTGGTACATGAGTAGTTTTCCCAGTTAATGGTGGGGTAGTTGAAATCGCCCATTATTAGGGTGTTGGGTTGTACCCTAGTACTTTCCAGTGTATCAAGAAATGAGGAGTGGGAATCCTGGGGCATGGTGGGGGGTCTGTAGCAAGCTACAATTTGGATTGCGGTCTTGGCCAGTGTTAGTTGCACTTGGATAATCTCGGATGCATTATGCTGTGCAACTAGCCTGGAGGTGTGGATATCCTTAATGAATATAGGAACGCCTCTGCCTTTAGTGCTTCATTCTGGGTTAGGTGGCCCAAAGGTGTGGTATGAATTGTAGCCTGGTAATGCAGGGGTGCTCTCTGGATCTTTGAACCAGGTCTCTGTCACTGCACAGATGTCAATGTTCTCCATTTTAAGGAGTGCCTCGAGTGAGTGCATTTTGAGGTTTAGACTTCTAGCATTGGGTAGCATTACCCTCAGATTTTGCTTGCTTGTACCTGTTATGGTAGTGAATTTGTCATTTGAACCTTGCCTAAAAAAGGCACTATAGGGGTGGCAAGAGCCTTAGCCAGTATCTGGAATCCTAAGGGTGACAGGTGCAGGCCATCTCTGGCAAAGCATCGTCGTCTGTCGATCATGTCGTCCCAGGCAGACAAATACTGGATCCCCTTAGAATGACACCAGAAGCTTAGTCAATTGTTGAAGTCAATCATTTTGTCCTTGTACTGTGGTATCATTCTGGGTGATGGCAGGATGCTACTCAGGGTTAGGGTCATACCTGCCTGGGATACAAGATCGGAGAGCTACTCCATGTCTCTTTTCATGTAGTCCAGGGAGGTACGTCTCAGGTCATTCACACCAACATGGACAATGACAGTGTCATATTTGTACTTATTGTGGAGTGACCTGAGTGCATGCGTTATGTGGCGGATCCTGGCACCTGACAGGCAGCTGACAGTAACTTTCTCCTTGTTTAGTCTAGTGAGTGGAACATCAGTGTGCCTGACTATAGAGTCACCTATGACTAGAGTGTTGGGTACGTTGTTATGCCTTATGGGCTGTGGTTGAGTGGCACACTGAGTTTGTGGGCTATGTGTCATTTGGGTTGTGTTGGGGGGTGGAGTTTGCTTGCGTTTATGCTTTGGATGTCCCTGATGCTTGGGCGGGTTTTTATTGAGAGCCTCCGCGAATGTAGGTGTGTGTTTTGTGTTTCTATGTGTGTGTTTTGATGGTGTAGGTTTTGAGGGACTATGTGATGAGTGTGGTGTGATGCAAGTGTTTACCTTCTCTTCTTGACTGTCTAGTCCAGTCTTGGGTGAAGAGAGCTTTGCTTCCAGTTTGGCTATATAAGTGCATCTCTCACAGATTGTAGTGTTGGATGGTAGGAGGAGAGGGTTGTCTATGTACTTGAGGCAATTGCTGCATTTCCCCAAGATGCCCAGATTCATCAGGTAGACAGGAGAAATCACTGGGAGTTGACCCTTAGACATGCCTGGATAGGTGCTTATTTATTAAGTACTAAAAACTGCTTTCCTCTAGACAAGTGAGGACAGTTGAGTGCTGTAGTAATTTGCAGCTTATGTAGTGCTTACAATGAGTTCTGAACAAATGCTGAGTTCAAAGAAACAGATTTGAGTGCTGAAACTAGAAAAGTAGCTAGTTATAAGAAACAAAACTAAGCTAGAAGGCTTCCCTCCAACACAGAAGGGCTTGGGGGCTCAGAAGCCTACAAACAGTCTAGACCACTTAACAGGAAAGGCAGGAAACAAGCTTAAAATTTTTTTTGTTGTTCTCTTTCCCAGATGCTCTCTTTGTATGCAGTAGGAGTGCCTGAAATCAGACTATGATCTCACTGCACTCAGTTGAGTGAGCAAATAAGATGGGCCCAGAAGGAGTATCCAAACACATATTTACAAGAGGGGCGGGCAGTTTCAAAGCCACTAAGATTAACACCAAAAACAGGGACGGTGGGTGGGAAACTAACTGAAGAACAGAGTCAAAATTTCCACTTGAGTTAATATTCATGCAACACAATTAAATCAATTTAAATACTGCATTATTTGAACAAAGTGCAGATAGACTAGACCACTAGAATTACTTTTGTAAAACCAGGTGTACAATTTATTTTCTTATATTTTAATATATAAAGTAGAAACATAGTAATTAATTACTCTCAATCAGATAACTAAGAGCCCCAGAAAAGAAAAAGAAAAAAGAAAAGTGATCTTTCAGGTATTCTTTTATATATGTTGTCATGACTCCCAAGAATGAAACAGCATAGCATCCACAAATCCATATGCCAGTGTTTCAAACCAATACTATAATTCATAAGAAACAACCTCTGCAGAGTATAATGAATAGCATATAATATTTTAGAGCGAATTGATGCATTCTGAACTTATTTAAATAGATTACGTTACTTAATCAAGTTATTTTTACAGACACCTATCTGCAAGTTAGTGTACAATGCATTTTCCCATTTTAGTTTCTCAGGGAATATATTCTTTTCTTTAAAGATGATAGTACCTTATATGCAATCCAGATCTTTTTTTCTTTTTTTTCTTTTGCCTATAATTGCATATTAAAACTCCCACATACAATAAAGAATTAAAAAGGCATATACCAATTTAATGGAGATTAAATATCATCTATGCAGCTTTCTCATGTGTTCATGGCATTTTCTGTATGTGCCTCACTGCCTAAATTATGTTCTGTCAGTATTGTGCACCTCTCTTCCATCCTTCCTCCCACTCCTAGTTCTTTCTCATTGTTTCTTCTTTAGCATAGTTCTTTATTTCCCTTAGCACTTCACAAATCCATCTGGTCCTTTGTTTCTCTTAGGTCTTTCACTTCCTCCAGGTTGGGATCCTGTTCTTTTCTGCCCACCATCCCTCCCTTCCTGCCTATTCATTTCTCCTGTTGCCCTTTCTGTCTTATTATTCTAGGTCTCTCTGAATGCCATGTAGTTCCTCCATTTGGCCTACGGTATACTGTAGTTCTGTATTAACTCCTCCGTTGTTTTAAGTATTTCTTCACCATCCTTTTCTCTGCATACCAAATCTTTCAATAGAGCTATCCTTCTTTTTCTCAAGACGTCTCCAGCTTTCCTCCCTAATGTTTGCCCCCTACCCTCTGTCCCATATAATTGTTGAGGTTCCATTTATCCCATATCATGCATCCCACCTGGTGCTGGTTCATTCAGGTCCTTTAGTGAGCTTCTCCACATCTCCCTCTCCCTTACTATCATTAGTGTAACCTCCTTCTCATTTATTTCTGTCCAGTGAATGCATATATAGGGATATGCAGGGCTACTTCATAACATTGAAATTTCATAATGTTGAATTTCATAACATTGAGATCAAAACATCTAAATCCCAAAACATTGAAAACCCAAAACATTGAAAATTCAGAACATTGAACGTGTGCTTCATAACATTGAAAACTACAATGCATATGTAAATACGATTCTCTCCACCTATAGCAACATCTAACTAACAAGCACACTTTCCACTATGTTTCTGCAGGGGAAAGCCTACCTGTAAATTAAATATACCAACTCCAAGATCGCACTACAGTGGAAAAAAGTTAATTTCCTTACCTCACTATATCACAATCACCATACACCGGAGGTTTGGAAATTAACATTTTTCCACTGTAGTGCGATCTTGGAGTTGGTATATTTAATTTACGGGGGTGGGGGGGGAGGCATGCAGATCCCGCTTGCAGAAAAGCAGTACAAAGTATGTTTGTTAGTTAGGTGTTATTGTAGGTGGAGGTGATATTATTTACTTGTGCAGTGTAGTTTTCAGTGTTACGAAGCACACTTTCAATGTTGAGTTTTCAATGTTTTGGCTTTTCCGTGTTTTGAATTTTCAATGTCATGGTCTCAGTGTTACGAAATTCAATGTTATGAAATTTCAATGCTATGAAGTAGACCCAGGTATGCAGGACCCCAGATCCCCATTTTCTTATTCATTCTCATGTTAGCGTTACTCACTCTTTTCTTTACTGATCCAGTCCTGCATGTCACTGTGCATTTGTTGCAGCCTCTTAATCAATAGAGTTTATTTGCATATTGCATGAATCTGTCATCTAGCAGCTGCTTTAAAAACAGCTCCACTTCACTGTTGCCCACTCTCTCTTGAATTTCATTCATACTGATACTACTTCTTGAGCAATCTGCAAGATCATCCATCTTTTCTTCTTCTCTTTTTATTACGTTTGTTATTTCTTGACTTATGCAAGCCTATCCCTGCAGCTCAGCTTTTATTGCAGCTTTATCCTCTTCCCAATCTTGCATCTTTCTTAGCTTTTCCGTTTTTGTTGTCAATCTATTGCTTCTTTCATGGAGCTCACATCATGACATACATTTTCAAACAAAATGCACAATTGCTCGTCATTTGTAGCTTTAAGGACAGTCATCTTTTCCTTCTTTTGTTCCTGTTCACTCACCTTTCTGTTTTTTTTTTACCTTACTGGGAACACAGTTTTTGTTCACATTTCTGCAGGCCCTGTCCAGATCTTTGGGCTTTGACAGCCATCTTGGCTGGATCTCTGGCACCCTTCTCCCCATATCAAGTAGTTTTAGCAAAAGAAACATTCATTCATGATTCTGTCATATCTTGTGCAATTATTTGATCATTATGAAGAATAATCCAGACTCTCATCAACTTGTAATTATGAGAATTGACAAAAACGTATTCAAATGTTTCTGCTTGCAAGGAATGGTGTTTTTCTGAAGATAACTGGAATTCATACAAACAAGAAACATGATGATTAATGTACCCAAGAAACTTTACCAGGCATTATTATTATTATTATTATTATTATTATTATTATTAGCAGTAGCATAATCATCATCATCACTGTGATTAACTCCAATCACAATTATATGACTAACTTTCATAGATTATTCCAGTATTCTCATAAATAAATAAATGCTAATTGTGTAAGCAATAGTTATTATTAGAAAACAATTACACATTCAAAAAAAAGGAAAAAAAGAGATTTTTAAGAAAAAGGAGTGTGTCCATCATCTCAGTTATGTAAAATGCAGCATCGTATATTTAGAGTGTACTTGAAGCTAGGATAATATTTAGAATAAAGAAAGTTCTCTTTTTTTTAATTTCACCAAATCTTTTGGGTTTCTAATACCATGACGGGAATGGACCCCATTCCTAAGTCAAAGTACGATTAAAGTTCTTGAAATTAGTATTGTTTCACTCTTTGATGTCAGCCAAAAGTGCTATTCGCAGCACCTGCAATGTGCCCAGTAGTGATTCCTTCTGCAATTCATATGGAGTTACATATATTAGTAGCATATCTAAATACGACTGTAGATTCTTTTTTATAAGAACCGTTGCTCCCACTACTATTGAAACTGTTTGGGTACCTTTCTTTCACATTGCTCTTGTTTCTGCCTGCAAATCCTGATATTTTATGACTTTGTGTCTCTCTGTACACAAGACACTGTAGTCACTGGGTGTAGTGATTTCAATGATACTTTTGTCTTCTTTTCATGGACCACTATATCCGGTTTTCTAGCATCTAGCTTTTGAACTGTTGGTAATGGATGATCCCATGTGATGTAGACTTCATCATTTTTGATGATGCTTTGTGGCTCATGTTTTCAGTTTTTTTCAGCCAGTTCAATAGCATAATGGTTGCACAACCCCAGTGCAACAGTCTTGCCAGATTATTATGCCTTTCAGTGTGCAGTCCTTCTGCCATTAGTATGTCACAAACAGCAATGAGGTGTGCAACTGTTTCCATTTTGGTTTTACAAAACCTACATTTGTCCGTTTCTCCCACATGTTCAATGGACTTTGTAAACCAACATGTATGCAACCCACTATCTGGGGCCGCCAATATTAACCTTTCATCTCTTGATTTGAATTTGCCTCTCTGCAACCATTCCTGTGTTTGTTCCTGATCAACGTGAGGTTCTTCCAAATGTTTTCTATACTTGCAACTATATTTATACATTTTCCACATTTCTTGCCTTCTCATCTGGTCCTTCACCTTATATTCTTTCTTTTGTTTTTTGGAACATTCAGTTGCTACCTGATTTTTATCTACTTCTGGTATGATTTCTATTCCTGCTAGATGCCAATATGCTTCTGCTAGATTAAGCATCTTAGATTTATTCTCCTCATGTTTCAAAACTTTCACTACGTTTGAGTCTTGTGAAGTCAACAGATATGTGTGGAGCCCCATGATTGCAGATCTATACATATAATCAATTTCAAGGAGGCCCATCCCTCCTTCGGAGCAGGGAATATATAATCTTGGTATGCACTGATTTTTATAAATCATTTGGTGAGCATGAAGCATCCTTCTTGTTACCCTAGCTAATGTATCCAACACATTTTGGGGCCAATCAATCACTCTAAAACTGTTAGGATAGGAAGAGCAAATTGGGTTATAGCTTGGATTTTGTTCCTAGATGTCAATGCTGTTTTCAGGATTAATTTAAGTCTTCTGAAGTATTCCTTACTAAGTTTTATTAGTATTTGTTCGGGTTTTATTGTTGATCCTTCATCAATTCCCAAATATTATACACTCCTTCTTGCTCAAATTCTTTTATATCACATTCTTGTCCCAAACTGATGTTTTCCTGAATTGCAGTTTTCCTGCTTTAAAGGTTGCTTTTGCACATTTATCAAGACCAAATGACATTCTTATATCATCTGAAAAAGTTTTGACAACTTGCATTTGTGTTTTCAGTTCCTCATCTGATGAGCTATATAGTTTAAATCATCAACAAAGAGAAGATGAGAAGTCTTTACACTTTACACTTTGTTGTTTTCTAAGAGCCAAATTATAACCATGGTCTAAGCTGTTAACTAGACAGCTTAATGGGTTAAGAGCAAGGTAGAATAGTAGCCATGACAAAGAGTCACCCTGGAATATCCCCCCTTTGAATTATCCCTGGGATAATAATTTTTCCTTTATCATGGCTTAATTGCAAAGTGGTCTGCCACTATTTCATGGTCACTGTAATGTAGTCGATCATTTTATGGTGTATCTTATACATTTTTAAGCACTCTTTTATCCATGAATGTGGGATACTATCAAATGTTTTTTTGTAGATGATCCATGCCATACTTAGATTCTTCCCCTTTCTACAATGACTTGGATTGACTACAAATGCTTTTTTGTAGCCAATCCATGCCATACTTAGATTCTTCTCCATTTTACAGTTCTCTACTATGACTTTATTTAACAACAAATGATCCTTTGTTCAATATGACTACTGCCATAACTGAGTTTTCTTCTAAATGGCTGTAAACTCCATCAGCATCAATTCCAGTGTATAGTTTATGTCATCAGAAGGCAAGTTACTGGTCTATAAATTTTAGGATAGCTTGCAGGTTCACTCTTAAGTAGGAGTATTGTTTTCCTGATGCGCACATCCATTTGCCCAAAAGAGGAGTATCGTTAAAGGTCAGCTTGTTAGGGGCAGCAGGATGACCTCAGACAATTCAGATGTGCATGTGTGCATGTGTGCATGTGCATGTGTGCATGTGCATGTGTGCATGTGCATGTGCATGTGCGAATGTGCGCATGTGTGCATGTGTGCATGTGTGCATGTGGTCTGACATCATGTTCAGGTCTTAAAGTGTGTTTCCTGTTTTCCTCTCACAGGTGCTGAGGTGGGGCTGGTTCAGTACAGCAGGGAACCTGATGTCACTGAGACAGAGTGATCATGAGGATAGGTGTATTGAGGCACAGGCAGGTTTGTCAGGGTCTGTTGTTGGGCCACCAGTTGACAGTACACAAGTCTCCACCCCATCCATGCACACAGTTATACTGCCTGTACATCCATCATCACCATTGCCCTTAGCCGAGGGACAGTGTACAGTTGGCACTGGCCAGGACAGGATGGTATATATGGCACATGTATCAGGACACAGTAGCCATAGCCAGATGTCTGGAATGGTACCACATAGGCAAATGCCCAGGGGTTCTTGTCAGAGCACTGCTGGTCATCATGCCCCTGGCAGATGTTCCACAACTCTTTCAACCACACGCATGTTCCAGGCTGTCAGGGAGGCACAGGCACGAATGGAGAGGTACACCAGACAGGGACTAAGGGCACAGAGGGCTCATAACACCTCTGTAAATGACAGTATCCATGACCTAGCAGGTGCCATACGTAATTACACTGAGGTCATTGATAGACATTGAGATGAGACATTGGATGTCCTCCACAATGTCATGTTCATGTGTCAGGACAGTGCGGGACGGTTGAGACATCAACGTGGATGTATGCCAGCAACATCAGCAGCTGGAGGTCGCTGTAGACATCCAGCAAGTCACAGCCACTCCCGTAGTGCCAGTACAGCCCCAGCAATGTTGGGGGGACTGACCATAGACCATCCTAGAAGACCACGTGCACGTGGCTCTGGCCAATCCTAGTAGGGTCCTGGATACAGTGGACATATGTCAATCTCTGAGGATAGTACCCAGTCTGGATTAGTACCTGATACTGTCTGTAGCACCCCTGCCAGGCATAGGTTCCGTATCCATGGCCAGAGACGGTGATCTGTAAAGCCTGCCAGGTACAGTCTGTAGCTGTCCCACAAATCCCCGTATATGGCAGCCACATGATGGAACTGTGTGCATGCAGACACACACACACATAAACCAGAAACCTAGGGCAAACACATACCCGCACACATTACATCAACAATGGCCCATAACAGTACTCATGGCCCTCACACACACACACTCACACACACATGTCGATTGTATGGCTCAGTGTAGGCCTCTGGCAAACCAACAACACACCCTGCGCATATGATGAAACCTGTTACACCTCCTGTCATCTGTAACATTGATGCAGAAACAGGCTAACATGGTGCTGATGCATAGGGTGACTTTGATAAAGTATAGCAATGGTTGGATGTGTAGCATGTTGTCAGCAGTAAAGTGTAATGATATCCTTGAAGGTGTAGCTGAGCAGGCATGATGCATTAAAGCTGTAATTAGCAATGTTGTATTGTTTCCACCAGTGTTTATTCCAATTGTGTTTTGCTTGCCCATGTGCCACTTGGCTGATGTGTGTAGTTGTATCAACATGTGTTATACAGTGGACAGTAAGTGTGGGGTGTGTGCAGCACAGGTTTGCAGGTGTACATTTGTGAACATGGTGGAGGTGCACTGTCTGCATGAACATGCATATTGGACACATGGACAGGGTGACATGCCCTGTATTGACCAGTGTTAACACTCCATAGTTTTTATTGGTGGCCAGTATGCGTTGCACTACACACGTTTTGGAACTTGAGTACGCATGTGTGTGTATGACACGGGTTGACACTGTGCTGTGGGTGATTGCTGTTTGTTACTATCTGTCATTGGTTTGCATTACTAAGGTTAACACTGTCCCAGCTGCATAATCCTGTATTAATGCACACTGTTCACCTACAGGGTTGCATGGACTGTGCTATCAGAAACACAAGAAATTCTCACTTATACAGTAAAAGTGCATTAGTCTCATGGAGTCCTGCCATAAACTAAATATATAATAGAAGGTGTGATGTTATACCAAAAAAGAGCTACATACCAAGAAGGGATAACCTCTCTGGTCAGTATCATTGGGAAAATTCAATCCCTCAATAAACATACAAGGCAAGCTTCAAAATACAAAATGGCAATGATTCCAAAGACAACATTAAAGCTTTCTTTACTGTTGTTCATAATCTACAGGGGAAATCTCAGACTGGGTCACAGTTAATGTAAATGGTCACAAAGTAACTTATCTGACTGACATTACCAATTCCTTGTCAGACAGTTTGAATGTGGATTTCACTACCCTGTCGCTATACAAGGGCCACATTTCCAGACCTGCAGAACATAATACCTGATGATTCACAGACACTCTAGTTAAAACATCTCTTTAATAAGGTCCACACCACAGTGGCAATGGTAAAGGACAGTGTCTCTGGCTGTGTCATACACAAGCTGACATATGAAGTCACCACTCACCTAAATGCTCTGTCCAGATGGAGCCTCTATACAGGTTACATACATGTGGAATGACGTACGGTAATGGTGTTCACAGTCCACAAGGGTTGAGCTACAACGTCTTCTTCTCCTTTCAGATGCTCGCATTAGGGGTAGCCACAGTACATCTGTTTCCATGTCTTCCTGCCCTCTGCATCTTGCACTGTCTCACCATCCACCTGCATGTCCTCTCTCACCACAGCCATAAACCTCATCTTAAGCATTCCTCTTTCCCTGTTACCTGGCAGCTTCATCCTTAGCATCTATTTCACAATATACTCTGCATCCCTCCTCAGCACATGTACAAGCCAACTTAATCCTGCCTATCTGGCATGGTCTACTAACCTTCAAACCTGTCCTGACCCACTAATATACTTATTCTTAAACCTGTCCACCCTCGTCACACTCAGTGCAAATGTTAACATAAATTGATTAAGGGTAGAGCTACAACAGGTCCTGGAAACTCTCACCCTATAAGTCAGACCAATGTTATCTGGAAGGCTATGGAGCACAGCATTATGGAGCTCATTAACAGAGACATTATGAACCTGCAAACACTGCACCATACCCACTTAGGTTCCCTAAAGGCCAGATCATGGCTCCTACACCTAGTAGACTTCAAGCCAGTCAACAAGGCTATAGGTCAGGGAGGGGAGGTCAACACAGCCAAGCTATAGCTCACCAGCAAATCATACCCATCCCACATACTGGTATTAGACATAACCTCAACAGACTGACCATAAATGATTGTTAGATGATGGCTTGACAACTGACACACAGATGTAGGACACACAGTAACATTTGCAGCCTCCATGTACTATTCTATGCCAGTAACAAGTGGTATTCACCTGCACTCAGTCCTGGGGCCACTCCTGTTTGGCATATAGCTTTCTTAGGTACAAGCAAACACAGTAGGGATATGTCTGCCCATGTTTGATGAAAATGCATACTGTGGGCTATACTTTATTCTCCAGATGACACACACATCCTCCAAAAGAGTATCATACAGATAGATACCTGGTGTCAAACTCATGCTGTAAAGCTATAAGCCTAAGAAAGCATAGTTATCCACTTTTAGAAAACAAAGTATCCCCAGAGTACCACATAGGTAGTAGCCCCCAAAATGTGGAACAGGTGCTAATGTATACATAAAGCCATGTGTTAAGTCATCTCTCCTTTGATAATGACATTACCAAAGGGTTTTGGAAATCCCTCTGTGGAGCGCATAAGCAATAAAGGATTTGCATGCAGATCCACAGAGGTTGTTGCACACCTATAATGATTAGTCATCTTTGCCAGACTTTGCTTGCTTTGGAACAGGTTTCAAATATACCTCAAGCATAAACCCTCACTCACACTCTTCAATAGAAACTGTGATGAGTGGATGTGAAACGGAAGCCATAGCCCAGGGATCATTGCAGTGGCTAAGCTTGTCACAAGCATACAGAAGTGACCTAAGGTCTGGAAAGCGCCAGCACACTCTGGCAAAGATGACACATACATTCATGGAGAAAGCAGAGTACCCACCTATGAAATACTTGAGGTCACATTTATGTATATGGATTTGCCCCACAGCTACCTTACATGTGTAATACACATACAGTTGTCATTGTGATATGTCATATACTATAAAAATCAAAATCCACTCCACATTAGCCAATGGTGTCATACACCTGGAGCACAGACACACAGTCAGCAAGTGCAAGATTCAAACTCTTTCCTAACTACATCATGATACTAGAGCAGTACACATTTACATGACCTGCTATACACATGACTGGGATTTCACCTTCCACAGGTATATTTGTAGGATGGTGACATCATCGGACTTGACAAAGATGAGTATACCACTTTTAAGGTGTGTGAGTAGTCTCCAAAAAGGTTACTCTTCTGCAGAGAGACACACACAGTTGGCAAGTGCAGGATTCAAAGCCCTACCTAACCACATTATGACACTGTAACAGTATGCATTTACATGACGCGCTATACACATTATTGGGCTTTCATCTTTCCACAGGTATATTTGTAGGATGGTGACATCATTGGACTTGACAAAGATGAGTATACCACTTTTAAGGTGTTTGAGTAGTCTCCAAAAAGGATGCTCCGCCCCAGGGAAACACACACAGTTAGCAAGTGCAGGATTCATACCCCTACCTAACTACAGTATGATACTACAGCAGTATGCTTTTATACGATGCACTACACACATTACTGGGATTTTGTCTTTTCACAGGTTTATTTGTAGGATGGTGACATCATCAGACTTAACAAAGATGAGTATACCACTTTTAAGGTGTTTGAGTAGTCTCCAAAAAAGTTGCTTTTTCCCAAGAAGACACACACAGTTGGCAAGTGCAGGATTCAAAACCCTACCTAACTATGTTACGATACTACAGCAGTACACATTTACATGACATGCTATACACATTACTGGGATTTCACCTTTTCAAAGGTATATTTGTAGGATGGTGACATCATTGGACTTGACAAAGATGAGTATACCACTTTTAAGTAGTCTCCAAAGAGGTTGCTCTTCCCCAGGAGGGCACACACAGTTGGCAAGTGTAGGATTTACACTCCTACTCAACTACATTATGATATTACAGCAGTATGCATTTACATCACATGCTATACACATTACTGGGATTTCATCTTTCCACAGGTATATTTGTAGGATGGCGACATCATCGGACTTGACAAAGATGAGTATACCACTTTTAAGGTGTTTGAGTAGTCTCCAAAAAGGTTGCTCCTCCCCAGGGAGACACACACAGTTGGCAAGTGCAGTGTTCTTAATCCAAACTAAGTACGTCTTTACACTTCAGCAAGCAATATGGAGATACAGGGTGCAATACAGACATTACTTGCTGACAGTTTGCACAAAGGTTTTTTTTCACATTTGCTAACCTCAGCCGGCTTATCATACTAGGTGTATTGTGAGTGTATTGTATGCATAGGCCATGACCATATCATATATGGGTTGATGCACCACATGCTGGCACACACAAGGTCAAACCATGAGTAGCATCTTACCTTCACCTACATGATACTGCAATATAACAGAAAGATGATAAACTTCAACAATTGGTTGAGCTTCTGGTGTCATTCAAAGGGGATCCAGTCTGTCTGCCTGTGATGACATGATAGACAAGCCTTATCGCTTCACTACACATCGTCTGCACCTGTCACCCCTATGCTTCTGAATACTGGCCAAGGCTCGTGCTGTCCCCATATTACCTTTTTTAGGCAAGGCTCAAAGGTTCATAGGTTCATAGGTAGCTACTAGTCTTTCGGTCCTGGGGCCTATACAAGGCCAGCCAAAAAGGTACCCTGGCTTTTGCCACTCAAGAAATTTATTTTCCTGTGCCACTGTCATGCAGAGACACAGAAGTGATCCCCAGGGTGGATTTCCTATTTCCCATCCAATAATCAAGATTTTTCTTGAAGAGTGCTAATGAGGAGCTTTGTTTGATATGGATAGGTAGTTTATTCTGGAGTATGTGAAGTCTGTGGGACAGGAATCTATCCCTCCGGCATGTTCTGTTTATTGTGGTGACAAGGTTTAGATCCCTAGAGTGTGTAGGTTCATAGGTAGGTACTAGGCTATCTGCCCAAGGGCATTTATAAGCCTAGCCAGAATGTGTTGTCTTTCGCCTCCCTTTTAAATTAGTTTCCTGGGCCTCTGTCTAGCAGGGCCACTGAAGTGATCCCAGGGGTAAATTTACAATTTCCCATCCACTCATCAAGATTCCTCTTGAAGAGAGTCTGCAAGTGGCTTTGCCTAACATCAACTGGGATTCTATTCCAGAGTGAGGGAAATCTCTGGGACAGGAATCTATCCCTCCAGCACTTCCTGTTTATTGCTTTGCTGAGGTTTAATTCACTGAAGTGTGTGGCTCTAAGAGATTTGTTTTTCTTGATGTGGAACATGTCCATTAATTCTGGGTTGGACATGGGTTTATATGTCAGGCATAGATCACCTGTGAGCAGGCACTAAGCAACCGAGTAGAGCTGGAGTTTCTTTAGTCGAGCTGCATAGGGCATCTCTTTGAGGCCCATGATCCTCTTGGTGAAGTACTTCTGTGGTCTTACCAGCTGTTGCATGTGCCAATTAAGGTACATACCAAATGGGGCATTGTACTCTATTATGGGCCTAATGAGTGATGTGTAGAGGGGCACAATGACCTCTCTTGATCTAGAGGAGAACCCTTTTGTGATTAGATGGGCTACATAGAAGGAATAACTAACCACTTTGCCAATGGGATTACCAAAGGAGAGGTTACTATCTACCTGGGTCCCCAGGTCCCTAATTAAATTTTCTGTACCTAGTGGATTACCACCTATGTGGTAATTTGTGGGCACTTTGTTTTTTCCAAAGGGGATGGCTATGGATTTTTTGGCATTCAGCTTGAGGTCATGGTTTTGACACCAGGTATCTGTCCCAGTAAGAACCTTCTGGAGGATGTCTGTGTCAGCCAGAGAGTCAAATATGGCCCCCAGTTTACAGTCATCTGGGAACTTGGTCAGCCATAGTCCTCCACTGCTTGCCTGTACCTCAGAGAAGTATATACTGAACAGGAGGGGTCCCAGGACCAAGACCTGTGGGATGCCACTTGTGACTGGTTTAGAGTCGGACATGGCACCTGCAACTCTGACCATGTGTGTTCTATCCGTGAGCTAGTTGGCCACCCATCTCGTGACATAGGGGTTAATGTTCAAGCTGGTAAGCTTGTCTATGATGCCAGAGTGGGGAATTGTGTCAAAGGCCTTAGTGAGGTCCAGGTAGGCTGTGTGGACTACCTTCCCTTCATCTATGGCCTTGGAAACTGTTTCAAAGAAGTCAACTAGGTTTAGGAGGCAGGATCTGCCTTTAACAAAGCCAAATTGGGTAGGGTCCAGTATCTGGAGGTTCCCAATGTCTCTGTTTATGAGTTCCATGATAATTCACTCCATAACTTTGCAGACCAGGCTGGTCAGGCTTATAGGGCGATAGTTCCCAGGTTCTGTTGTGGCACCACCTTTGTGGAGCGGGATGACTGTTGCTGTATGCCATTCTTTGGGTACATAGCCTGTGGTAAGGTTGAGTCTAAACAGTGAATGTAGGTGAGGGTTTAGTTCCTTTTGGAGCTCATGTAAGACTCAGCCTGGGACATCATCCAGTCCCATTGATGCTGTGTTCTTAGCTTTGGAGAGGGCTGTTTTTACCTGCATGTCCATGAAGTCTGAGGCTCTGCATTCTTCTGGGATGGACACTGGCCCTTTTGGGGGTGAGAGGGGATGAAGTTTGCACTGAACTTGTCCACCAGGATGTTGGCAATGTCAGTTGGTTCAGTGTATTTTTTTGCCATTTTGCAGTAACTGAAAGCATATCTGAGAGGTGCCACCTAAATGTTTGATATAGCTACAGAAGGCTTTGTGGTTATCTTTAGATTCCTTGGCAATATTTCTTTAGGAACTGGACTTGGATTATTTTATGAGTGATTGTAGTTTCTTGCTAATAATGATCAGTGATGCCTTTCCTTTTTGGAATTTTGCTCTATCATGTGTTAGTTTCCTCCTTCTGTTGTATAGCTTATTTATGGGCAAGGACCACCAGATCGGTTTCTTCTTTTTGGAGGAGTGAGTCTTGGTTTTATTTGGGATGGCTCGATCCATGCATCCCTGTAGATGCTCATAGAATGCACTTGTAAAGGATTCTGCAGATTGGATTGCATTATCCTGTAGCAAGAGGGCTTTGAAACGTTCCACTTCGGTCTTGAGAAATGTGAAGTTTGCTTTTGAAAAGTTTTTCACCATGGTTTTGTTGACTGGGGGTGGGGGGGGGGGTCGGGATGTGGATATCCAATGTGATTACTTCATGATCTGATTTTACCACTAAGGGGTTTACCTCTGGTGTGGAACACTGATCCCCCATGTTGGTGATGATCAGGTCCAGTATGTTGTCACCTCTAGTGGGCATGGTGACCAGCTGTTCCAGGCTGTTTGAGTTTATAAACTCTAGGAAGCATTGGGCAAAGGACTTTGTACTCAAGTAATTCTCCCAGTCAATGTTTGGGTAGTTGAAACCTCCTCATATCATGGTGTTTGGTAGGACCTTTATATTTCCCAGTGTTCTCAGGAATACTGAGTGAGGGTCCTGAGACAAGGTATGTGATCTGTAGCAGGCTACGATCTGATAAGCAGCTTTGCCCAATGTTAGTTGCACTTGCATGGTCTCCAAGGCCTCGTGCTGTGCCACTAACCTGGAGGTGTGGGTATCTTTTATGAAAATGGATACACCCCCTCCTTTAGTATTTCAGTCTGTGTTTTGGGGACGACACTCAGAGGGATTGGGATTTCTTTAAGTGGAGCATGTCCAACAGCTCTGTGTTTGACATAGCTTTGTATGTTAGGCAGAGGTCACCTCTGAGTAGGCGATATGCAACAGAGTAAAGCTGTAGTGTTTTGAGATGATCTGTGTATGGCATGTATTTGAAGCCACTAATCCTCTTTGTGAGGTATTTCTGCAGGCTTTCCAGTTGTTGTAGATGTCTTGTGAGGTACATAGCAAAAGGGGCATTGTACTCTATAATGGATCTAATGAGTGATGAGTAGAGGGGAACAATGACCTCTTTTATTCTGCATGAGACACCTTTTGTGATGAGGTGTGCCATGTAGAAGGATTTCCTGACTACTGTAGTGATGTGATTATCAAAGGAGAGTCTACTGTCCACCTGTGTCCCAAGGTATCTTATCATACTTTCTGTGTTAAGTATACTACCACCTATGTTGTAGTTCATGGGTACAGTGTTTTTACCAAAGGGGATGACAATGCACTTTTTGGCATTCAGCTTGAGGCCATGGCTTTGACACCAGGCATCTGTCGCAGTGAGGCCCTTTTGTAGGATGTCCACATCGTTAGTAGTCTCGATTATGGTTCCTAGTTTGCAGTCATCTGGGAACTTCATTAGCCAGAGACCTTCCATGTTAACCTGTACTTCAGGGAAGTAGATACCAAACATGACAGGACCCAGGACTAAACCCTGTGGTACTTCACTTGTCACTGGTCTGAAGTCGGACTTGAAGTCTGCTACTTCCACAGTGTGGGTTGTGTCAGTCAGCCAGTTGGCAACCCATCTTGTGACATAGGGATTTATACCTTGTTTAGTGGGTTTATCCATAATTCCAGAGTGTGGGATGGTGTTGAAAGCTGTGGCAAGATCTAGATAGGCTGTGTGAACCACCTTACCCTTGTCTATGGCTTTGGTGAATGCTTCAAAGAAGTCTATCATCATTCCAAGATGG
Organism: Protopterus annectens; assembly: GCF_019279795.1. Classification (NCBI taxonomy): domain Eukaryota; kingdom Metazoa; phylum Chordata; order Ceratodontiformes; family Protopteridae; genus Protopterus; species Protopterus annectens. The sequence continues at coordinate 1,227,463,252 of NC_056728.1, read as the reverse complement.
TGGTCGCCTGGTGAACTGCATCTACACTGAGCTCCCTACCTTATTAGTTTTACCTCAATCTTTATATCTCTCAAAAGCTTAGGGACGTTCTATCGAGTAAAGGAATCGACTACAGCATCAAAAATCAAACCATTCAGGACTTGCAGCTATAAAGAAAGTGTCTAAACCAACTGTATATACTATATCAGCTTTCTAAGTCTTGTACTTACTGTGTTCCAGAAGGCCTCAATTTACTGCAGTACTCTGAAGACCACATGGCTAGACAGCAAAAATCTTCAAATGACCCTATTATAATGGAAACACAGACAACAAAAGCTAAATCTTCAATAATCTTCTCACCAGAAAAAGAGAATACTTCCAAAAGGCAAAAAACCAATAAACAACATCTGGAACCTAACAAAAACACTAGTGCCATTACTGAGGCCTCTGCCTTCCACATGGATGAATTAAAACAGGCCCTACAACCCATACATGCAGCCATCCAGAACTTCTCGGAACAACTTTCAAGCATTAGTAAATCTGTCACTCAGATTGCTGAAAGAGTGGGCACTCTTGAACAAAAAATACAGACAAATGAATCTCAAATTCAAACCCTTACTGAAGAGCTTAGTGCTAAATCCACAGTTATAACAGAAATCCAAATGAAAATAACAGATCTGGAGGCAAGAAGTCGGAGAAACAATATTCTGATCAGAGGTATCCCTGAGAGCTATGACAATCAAAACCTAATTACTACTGCAAAGCAAATCTTCGAGTCTCTACTACAAATTGACGGTGAGATACCTGAGATTATCATTGAAAGGGCCCACAGAGCTCTCCGGAGAAGGCAAGACACCTCAGACCCCCGTCAAGTCTATGTTAAGCTGCTCAACTACCAAGTAACACAAAAAATATTAAATGCTGCAAAAAACATAAATCCCTAGTCTGGAAAAGCATAAAATATATTTTTCAAGACTTACCTGCAAGCATCAAAGAAAACAGACAAAAATTGGCTCCGTTTTGTGCAGATTTAATCAAAAGAAACATACGTTTTCAAATGAGATATCCTTCCAACCTGATATTCTATAGCAATGAAGTGAGATACTCGATTAACTCTCAAAATGATGCAAAAACAGCCTTTATTAAGGCTTTCAACAAAGTTCCTACTTCCTGAAGCTATATTAACGCTAGCGACTCCTTCACAGAGCTAAATATCAGAATAATACAATGTTTCTCATATACGCGCTGGAAAGCTCAACAAATCTACCGACTCTAATTTAATTTAAACAAACAAGTACTCCTTCACTTACCTGTACAAAAGTATCAAAGCCCTCTCTTGTTGATGGCGTCAGACACGTGTACGTAGGTACAAACTCTTTCGCGGATGTTTCCAGGTGGGTCTCCTTTGGCCGCAACACATGTCACTGCTGCAACATACATGGGGCACATCAATAATCCTCCGAATGCGATCCTTCAGGAATGCATACAACTCCCTAGCCCAACATCATCGAACGCCTCCCTACAATCCAACAATCACGCAGACAACCTTCCAAGCAACTGCTAAGTGATGAATCCGGCGTAAACAGGCAAACGGTAAGCAGGGCTTGCTGTCAGGCGCTTAGGGCAGCTATGGACCTCCGCTCTGAAGCGCTTCTGCTTCCTTGCGCCTCATATAACACTGTTAACCTCCGGTAACCGTGCAGAAATCAGTGAAGCACTACAATCCTGTTAGCTTGTCAGACACGAGTCATTCTGTGAGCCAACCCATTTTCAAGTTTATTTTTCCCAAGCTGCTGATAGCGTCAAGTGGATTTACTATGTACATGTAAAATCTGTTGTCAAATAGTATTTTGGCTCTTATAATTTGTACGCTGAGAGGCATTAAGTTTAAACATTGAGACAGCCTGATGGAAAGAATCCTTTGCATTCTAGCAGTAGCGCACAAAGCACAAGTCTAAGCATTTTATACACAGAGGTAAAAAAAGGAAAAACGGATAAGTCCTCCATTTGCACACAGTTCTCTGGGGAAGGTACAGCTATTCGTCTCAGTATACATACTATTGTTGAAACCAACAAAAACTTGATTCAGGGAAATTATGAAGCATACAATGCAGGAAACTATGCAAATATTTGTTTTTTGTGTTTCTTTTTTCTTCTCTCCTGTTTTGTTTTTTTTTTGTTCTTTCTTGTTTCAATCTACTCAGTATAATTTTAGTTCATTGTGCTTACTTAGTGTAATAGCTCAAACAGGTTGGAAGAACAATATGAATGTATCAAACTATGTTGTATCACCTGCAGAACTCTATGTATTTACTTTTGTATTGAATTTAGTACATTACACTATTGCTGTGCAAAGCACATTTACTTTCTGAAATGGTAAAAGGCTTTGTCAAGTTTTACCAGTACCAAATATGTCAACCTTAACCAGATCCCATCCCAGGTATACCAGTTTCATACATCCTAACTGCCCAGAATCTCCAGGTTTTTTGCCCCATATTTTTTGGTTTGTCCCTAATAAAAATGTAAGATATTTATGTATGTATATATTATAGTTATGTATACTGAATCACCTATGAAAGGTTAGGGTCCCTGGCATAATATCCTCTCTAAGTGACATGATAAACAACCATATGGGTGCTACTCTGCTTTCTGTCCAAGATGTTTGAACTCTTCCCATAATGGACTGTGTGCTCCTACAATATAAAATTTCAAACTTGCCCCCATACAGGTCTAATCAGTTCCACGATGGTGTTGCTAAGAGGCCTAATGCCTCCCCTGTGGTGTACAGAGTCACATTAACGTTATTTGGTATGCAGCACATGTAAAGTCTAGATATGCGTGCAACACGTATGAATGCTGCAACTCCTCAGTCATTTTACATCCACTAAGCCTATAGTAATGCGGGGCACGTGCTGGACTGTGCAAAACAATATAAAATAAAAGTAAACATTGCCTCTTGGTATTAAAGCTTGTATTCGGAAAATTCTATTATCAGATTGAGTAATACTGCTATATCAGGTACAGGCATTATTGCTTAAGCCCCATACCTATAGTCATATAGTAATACTAAATACAACTAAAGAATACTAAAGGTATTCCTAGTCAGTCCCTGACTGCTACACTTACTTTAATTATGTAGTGTCTGAGAGTCTGTTAAGAGCCTTGTTCTAAAGGTATTCACTATTATACAATATGTTGCTTGCAGTACAGGTCAAGATTGTAAGCGGACCCTAGTTTTGTGTCTGCGAGAGAAGGCTATACCCATGGAATACAAACTAAGTTTTTAAAGAGTAAGGGTACAGGGTAGTGTCAAGAAACTCTATTTAAGTTGAGCAGCCAGATACATATGTCATATACTCTGGCAGCAAAGGAGAAAGCTGTTTTTTACCGAGCCAATTAATATACATACTTATAGCATTGGATCCCCCTTCTTCTCCCTTTCCGCGAATATGGGGGACGCTTTGACGTTAACATAACTAGCTGCTTGAGTAAGGGCACCATACATAAACACTTGTCTCAGACAGAGTCTTTCTTTTAGACTACCTAGCTGTGCTAAGTCCTTCTACTGTCAAGTCAAAAGCGTCTGTAGCATAATATTAGTCACTAAAACCACACATATATTTGTAAATAGATGGACTCCGTGAGTATACACCCTTGTGATGGCATGCTGTCATATACATCCGCTACTTCATTCTACTCTACCACAGACCATGCCACAAGCTATCTAAACTGCATATCAAATAGTATTCAGTCTTAGAAGCTCAGTGGGCGATGTAGTAAGGATTCTAGGTAGGTTATGTTTTGGAAAAGGTATATTTTGTACATATGTATAGTAAAGTTTAGGTTAATGTTTATATGTATATATACTTCTTCATACAAGGAGTATGGGTGGTTAGGCACTGGGGTTAGTCTGAAGAAGTTGTGGGCTACCTTCTGTCTCAATGATAATCTCTTCAAAAAGGCAGTGTTAAAGATATATCAAGTTTTTCGCTCTCACTTATACCCAAAAATAAATCCTCCTAAACAAACCGTATTACATGTAGGTATAACAATAATCTCCCTTTTATTCCACTCTTCAATAACACAAATTAAACTAAGGAATTCAGTAGCTGGCAAATAGACTGTTGGAACGTTAAAGGCTTACAGAATGCTGAGAAAAAAAACCTAATACTACATCTTTTCTTTAAATCTCAGGCTAGTATATGTTACTTACAGGAGACACATCTACCCACAGAATGCTGGGAAAAAACTTCCAAAAAAAAATGGATCAGGACTATAATAGCCGGGGGCGATAGTTCAAACTCTAAGGGAGTAGCAATCCTAATTAAGAGACAATTCCAGGGCAACATCATAGACGCTAAGTCCGATAAATACGGTAGGTGGTGTTATTTTACATCCATAGTTCCGGATTCTACTAAACCCGTTTTATTTCTGAACGTATATGGTCCATGCACCCAACAACACCTCTTCATCATGGATATTTACAATATCCTTAGCTCATTCCCTGATCACCTTTTTATTATTGGAGGAGACTGGAATACAGTTATAAATCCCAGCTTAGACCGTACCAGTAACTCACCCTCATATAACTACCAAGCCTCTACTGCTCTGGAAGAACTAATGGCGGACTTTAATCTCATGGATACTATTGTCTTTGGTGCGGATGTAGCTAAAAGCAGTATGTACACTTTTTATTCCCACTGCCACAAATCATGGTCACGTCTAGACTTCTTCCTAATCTCTAAATTCCTTTCTAAATTCAAGATTACACTAAGATGTGAACCTAGGTTATTATCGGATCATGCAAAAATCTCCCTTAGGATTATCTTCACATCCGGTACCTCCCCCCGGGCAGACTGGTCCTTTAACAACAACTTATTAAAACACAAAGAAGTGGTAGAGAGAATTAATAGGACATTGTCGGAATTATACGCAGGGTTTGGTTGTTCTCAGATACGGCTAGACATACAATGGGCGGCCTGCAAGGCTGAACTAAGAGGGTATCTGATTAGTAAAACCGCATTCTTTAATAAGCTTAATAAAAGGAAAGAATCGGCTCTTACTCTAAGGCTAGCATCCCTGGAAAGAGAATTTAAAACACATCCCGACTCCAAACTAGAGGAAATGATCAATACTACACATAAAGAACTATGTGGGCTACATTTATACAACTACTCGATACAGGAACAAAGACAAATTGCAACATACTCTGAATGGGCACAAATCCCATCTAGAACACTGGCTAGAATACTCAAAAACAATAGCGGTGCTCCAACAATTTCCATTTTACAACATAAAGGGGAAATCTACAAAACAGACTGCGAGATTATCAAGCTCTTCTATGACATATACTCGGACATTTATAGCAATAACAAACACAACAATTCTAGACTGCAGATGGATAAATTTCTTAATTCAATCAACTTCCCATCTCTCACCCAGGAGCAAATATCCATACTATCAGCTCCGTTTAATTTGCAAGAGATTCAAAACGCTATTAATAAACTCAAAATAGGCAAATCCCCAGGCCCGGACGGCTTCACTACTAATTTTTTCAAAACTTTTAACTCAAAAATTGCCCCTATCCTCCTAGAAGTATTTAACTTCATAGTGAATCATGGAATTACTGACATACATTGGAACAATTCAAAAACAATCTTACTACTTAAAAACAATAAAGAAAAAACAGACCCGCATAACTACAGACCCATCTCGCTTATAAATGTTGATATCAAAATTTTCTCTGCCATTTTAGCCAATAGACTTAAACAGGTATTACCATACTTAATATCACCTGACCAAGCTGGGTTCATGTCCAATAGACATACATGGGACAATACATTAACACTAGACTCTCTTATCCAGTTTACCAAAAAAGAAAAAAACCCGCTATATGCCTTAACCTTAGACGCATCAAAAGCATTCGACAGGGTAAACTGGGAATTCCTCTTCTCCACGTTAGCACTTTTTAATATACCCACATCCTTCCTAGTTATGATCAGAACTCTCTATTCAAACTCATACACATATCTCTATATAAATAAAAAAAGATCCAATCCTATCCAGATTACTAATGGCACAAGGCAAGGTTGTCCACTCTCCCCCTTTCTCTTTAATCTATTTATTGAACCTTTTTTCTTATTTCTTACTCAAAATACATTTCATAATATTCCAAAAATCCTAAACACTCAAGTAGCACTTTCAGCCTTCGCTGATGATCTAAATCTCTACTTCCAATACCCTAACACAGACCTGGCCAAAAATATTAAAAGCAATCTCCTCCTTCTCTGAGGCCTCTGGCTACCAAGTCAATGATAAAAAATCACATATTCTCCCAATAAATCCTGAAGCGCATAAACCCTTTTTCTTCCCTGAATCCCCCTTTCACATCACATACAGCCTCAAGTACCTCGGCGTCAACTTTGAACACAACCAAGCCTCTATGATTCAAAACAATCTGTTAAAATCATGGTCAATCATCTGTCAAGACCTACAAAGGTGGAAGTTATTGAATCTATCATTTCTCTCAAAAGTAGCTATTGTGAAAATGAATGTTCTCCCTAGACTCCTATATCAATTTAGTGCGACAAATACAATTATATCCAACAACCTTTTTCACAGATTGAAAAACATTGATCAAATTTCTCTGGTTCCCTAAGAATGTCAGGATCTCTTCTTCCAAGCTAAGTCTTCCCAAGGAGAAAGGTGGGGTGGGCCTCCCAAACTTCCAGCTGTACTATCTGATCATTAGCTCTAACAGACTGTGGTCCATTGTGAACATGAACAACAAAACCCAAACCCATAACCCAGCGTGGTTAAAGATATGGCACAAACATATCCTATCTAACAAAATTAATCCTAAGGCTATTCCTTCTTATCATCCACTTCTTTGAATAGCTTAAAATTATTCTCTTTACTGAAACACCAAATAAAACTCTTTCAAAAGCTGATTAAAGACATCAATCTTCAATCTATATTACCCTTTTTCAACCATTACACCTCAACCCAAATCTTAAAATTAACAATAAGATGGTAGACCTTGCTGACTTCCCCACATCAAAGACCTTAAAGTTTGGGATATTCTTAAATACAAATCCCTGTCACTTGCGAACTTGATTAACACTCAAGGTTAACAACAAATACTCAGTAATACTACGTCAACTCAGGGAACTCATCTCTTCACAAACCATCAATACAGCCCCCGACATACAGCTAATGGATAAACTAAATCTAATTATCAATACACTGGCTAGCAATAATAAAACAATTTCTTCGTCCTACAAACTATTACACCCCTACTCTACAAAGGAAACTGCCTACTCTCCAAATATTGGGACAATCAAAACCACCAGATTACGGAGGACCAAAAATACTAGCCATAAAAACTAGCATTGAATTATCCCCTTTAAGAAACTTCTCTACACTCAACTGATGTTGAATAACAATGCATACCTTACCCCCACAAGAATCCACAAATTCAACCCTAATAGCTCTCCGTTATGTACATGCTGTCCAGGTGCGAAAGCTGATCTTCTACACATTATGTGGCACTGCAATAACTCTTACAAACTCTGGTGTTCTCTCAAAGTGCGTCTCAAAAAAATGGGCTACTATAGCTCCACCCTCTCATGGGAAACGGCTATTCTAAATATTCCTCCCCATGGTCTGCCCAAGCTTCATCTTCATATCCTAATAACGCTGTGTTTCCTTATAAAACTCTATATTACCCATAATTGGCTGGATCGCACCAAATTATGTTGGCGGGGATTTAAGACTATGGCCACCAAATATATCTCAGCACAGAAGTTCATAATAAACGGACCCAAGAAAAGAGCCTACTTCAGTAAACTTTGGAAAAGCCTGTTCGAAGTAATCTTATGTGACTAAGATATGGTTAACCTACAAACCTCTCTTGTGCCCTTTCCCCTTTTTTCTTTCTCCTTTTTCTTACCTTCCTACTCTCTCTACATACCATATCCCTTGTTCTGAAGGGTCTATCTATCCTACTACAAGCCAAGTAGGGCTGCTACTACCTAACCGTATAAATAGCTTCACTGCTGCCTCCCTCCCTGTCCAACACTGGTAGCTTTGTAAATAGTGTTTAGTTTGGGTTAAGTTGTTAGTTTGTGTACCATGTATACTGCAAGAGATTGTATTTCTTTTTAAGATCATTATAAACATGTCTTTTTGTCCCTCTCATGTACTTATATTGCTGTAAACCATTATGTGTGTTGTATTGCCGTAACTCTTATTGCTTGTACCATCATAGTATGCATGGTTTTATTTTTATTATAAAAATAAAAAATAAAGTTTTAAAAAAAAAAAAAAAAAAAAAAAAAAAAAAAAAAAAAAAAAAAAAAGAACACAGCCTGAGATGTAATCTGGTCCCATGGATGCTGTGTTCCTGGCTTTGGAGAGTGGTTTTTACCTGTGCAGCCATGATGACAGCAACTTTGCATTCTTCCGGTATAGAGATGTGCTCTTTCATGTGTGAGAGGGTGGTAAAGTTAGCACTGATCCTATCTGCCAGGCTGTTGGCAATATCAGTTGGGTCTGTATATTTAGTGCCATTGTGCTGTAACTCAGAGCAGATCTGCATGTTACCATTGAGATTCTTGACATAGCTATATAATGCTTTGTGGTTGTCTTTAGAATCAGTGTCAACTTTGTTTTCATAACTAGCTTTCGAGGATTTTATCAGGGATTCGCAGCTTCTTCCTGAGGCTGACTAGGGAGTTCCTCCACTCATGGGATTTTACCCTCTTTTGCAGCAGTTTCTTCCTTCTGTTGTGCAGTTTGTTTATGGCAGGGGACCACCAGATTGGATTCCTTTTCTTGGAGGATAGCATCTTGGTTCTGTTTGGGATAGCACAATGCATACACTCATGCAAGTGCTTATAAAGTGCAATTGTGAAGGATTCAGAAGTCGTAACAGTATTGTCCATCTGCATGGGTGTCCTGAAGTTCAGCACTTCTGTCTTAAGAAGCATGACGTTGGCTTTGGAGACATTTTTTAACATGGTTTCCTTAATGGGGGGGTGGGTCCAGAATGTGGATATGTGGGGTAATTAGCTTATGGTCAGATGGGACCAATGAGGCATTGACTTCAGGTGTGGAACACCGGTCACTCAGGACAAACCAAACCCCATAACCAGCACAAATAACCACAAAGTTAGCTAAATGCTACTCATTGCCAGAAGTCTAGGCCTCCAGATGCACACACTCGAGGCACATCTCAGTACAGAGAATATTGCTATCTGTGCAGTAACAGAAACCTAGTTCAAGGCTCCAGAGAGCACACCAGTACTACCAGGATACTACTCATTCCATACCTTCCAGCATCAGGACCTGGAATATAGCACATAGGGTGGGGATGTATCCATATTCATCAAGGATACCTACACCTCTCTCTACATGCTCTGTACAGGATATGTACCCAGAGAATGTTGCACAGCAACATTCTTCACATTCCACAGGGGTGAGGCCACAAAATCCCCTTGGCATTCATGCTCTATGAGCCTGACGAGTCTGCTCTTTAAGGCAATGGAGCCAATCATAATGGAAGTCAACAATAAAGAGATTTTGAACCTTCACACAGTTGAGCACACCCAGTTTGGCTTCATAATATGCAGATCACGCCTCCTGAACTGGGTGGATTTCTTTGAGACCATTACCCAGGCTACAGATGATTGAAATGTGCTCAACACAGCCTACCTATACCTCACTACAGCCTTTGACACCATTCCCCAGTCAGGTATCATAGATGAACTCACCAACCTGGGCATGAATCCATACATCACAAGATGGATTGCAAACTGGCTCACAGATAGATTCCACAAACTAAGAGTTGCTGGCTACATGTCAGACTCTACACCGGTAACAACTGGTGGCCCCCAGGGTTCAGTCCTGGGGTCCCTCCTGTTTGGTATAGACTTCTCAAATGTACATGCCAACACAGGAGGGTTGTGGTTGACTAAGTTTACTGGGAACTGTAAAGTTTTTGCCATAACAGATTCCCCGGATGACACAAATATTCTCCAGAAGGGACTCTGTGAGACAGATGTGTGGTGTCAGAATCATGGCCTCAAGCTCAATGTGGAGGAATGCATAGTGATCCCCTTTGGTGAAAACAAAGTACACACAAATTATCACATAGGTGTTACCCCCTACTGACAAGGTAATAAGGGATCTGGGGACACAAGTAGATAGTCATCTTTCCTTTGACAACCATGTTGCCAAATTGATTGGGAAATCCTATGTGGCCCACCTAATCAACAAAGGGTTTGCATCAGGATCAGAAGAGGTAGTGGTGGTCCTCTACTCTTAAGTCATCAGACCCATCATTGAGTACAATGCACCATTTTGGATGTACTCGTCTACGCATATCCAGCAGCTGTAGAGACCACAGAGGTACCTCACCAAGAGGATTACTGGCCTCAAACAGTTGTGTTATGCAACACAACTGGTAAAACTAAATCTGTTCTTCATTGCATACTGCCTACTCAGAGGCACACTCTGCCTAACATACAGAGCCATGTCCAACACATAACTGCTGAGCATACTCCATCTACAGATAAAAAATTGAGTCACCCTACACACTCCAGGGATATGAACCTCATCACAACAATGAATACAACATGCTGGTGGGATAGAGTACCATCCCAGACACTTGCCTTACTGTGGAACAGAGTCCCAATGTGCATCAGACAGAGCCCCTCTCTGACACTCTTCAATAGGAACCTTGATGAGTGGATGGGAAACAGACAATTCACACCAGCCATCACATCAGCAGCCCCACTAGAAAGGGGCTTAGGGTACTAACTATTAGAACGAGGGCTTGGGAGACTACCCAATGGGGTGGTGAAAGCTGCACAACTTGCCTAGGTGAACATATGCCTTATTGAAGATAGGTTCATAGGTATGTAGTAGTCTATTTGACAGGTACATGTCTACAGATAGTAGACGTGTACTTCATTGTACCATCATCTTGTACAGCAGGCACATGGACCACATACACTGTAATGCTTACAGATACTGGTGGCTGTTATGTACACTGGGTGAGATGTGCACCTCATGTCTTTTGTGCCATTGGGATGTGTGCTGGGTGGGACAGTCCTGGATGGCTCCCTGTCATGGTCACCCTCTTACACACATCTCTGCCCATCCATCTTTGGCTTATTATACTGTGTTCCCCCTACATATATATATAGGTACATAGGTAGGTAATAGGCTATCTGCCTGAAGGCATATATTAGTATGGCCAGAGTGTGCAGCTATCACCACCCATGGAGTTAGTTCCCTAGGCCTCTGTGTAGTAGAACTGATGAAGTGATCCATGGTGTGACAGTTCAATTTCACATACACTCATCAAGGCTCCTCTGGAAGAGCATCAGTGAGGGACTCAGCTTAATGTAGGTTGGGAGGGAGCCTGTTCCAAAGAAAGGGAAGTCTGTGAGTTATTAATGCATCCCTCCAACATTTTTATTGTTGTGATGATGATATCCCTAGAGCATGTAGTACAGTGAGCTTGGGGTTACTTCAGATAGCACATGTACATCCGTTCTGCATTGGACATGGACCTGTCTGTTGGGCAGAGATTACCTGAGTAGACAGTATGCAACAGAGTACAGATTGAGTTAAATTCAGTCTTGTTGCATGGGGCAACTGTTTGAGGCCAGTAATGCTCTTGTTGAGGTACACCAGTGGTCTTTCCAGCTGCTGAAGGTGCCTAGTCAGATTCATTGCAAGTGTGTTGTGGTACTCTATGATGGGTCTGATAACTGATGAGTAGAGGGAACCTCCTTTGACCTACATGCAAAGACCTTGGCAGCTTATGGGAACATATAGCATGATTTTCTAACCACTTTGTGAATGTGTTTCTGGAAGTAGTGATGACTATCCACATGTGTCCATAGATCCCTTATTATTACCTCCATATTTAGGGCATTGGCACCTATGTGGTATTTGTATGACTGTAGCTCGAGCCCATAAGTTTGACACCACATCTGTCTGACTGAGACCCTTTTTAAGAATGTCTCTGTTGTCCCAAACATTGATTATGACAACCTTTTTGCAGTCATCCACAAACCTTGCTAAACATAGCCCTCGTGTTTGACTGTATTTCTGAAATGTATACACCAGACAGGAGGGGTCCCAGGACTGAGCCATGGGGGACAGCAGTTGTTACCAGCTTGAATAGGAGACCACAATTCTTACCTTGTGGGATCTATCTGTGCCCCAGTTGGCAATCCATCAGATGACATACGTGTTTATGCACAGGTTGTTGATTTTGTGGATACATGTGTGCGGGATGTTGGAAAATGGCTTTTTCCAGGTCTATGTAATTCGTGTGTAACTCATTTCATTGATGCATGTCCTGGGTGATTGCCGGTTTAGGAACCATGATCTGCCCCTGACTAAACCAAAATGGGTAGGGTTGGGTGTTTGTAGGCTCTCAATAGCTCTGTTTATGAATTCCATAATGATGGATTCCATGGCCTTGCACATCAAGCTTATTAGGCTTATAAGACAATAGTTCCCATGGTCTGTTGTGCACCAACACTCGTGGAGTGTGCCAAACATTGCTGTAACCCATTCAACAGTTTCATATCCTGTACAGATGGTGAGTCTCAACAGACTGTTCAGGTGCAGGGTCTGTTTGTTTTGGAGTTCACATATGACACAGCCAGGGAAACCATGTTATCCCATGCACGCCGTGTTTTTAGGTTTGGAAAGAGCTGTTTAATCATTGTATATGTGATTTCTGGGTTTTCACAATCTCCAGGTATGATAATGGGCCCTTTTGTCAGTGAAAAGGGGGTAAATATGTATGAACCTGTCTGACAAGATGTTGGCAATGTCAGTCATGCACATGTTTTCATTTACAGTTTGCACTGACTCAGAACATATCTGAGTTTACATTGATATTTATGACATAGCGAAAGAAAGCTTCATGGTTCTCTACGGACTCTTTGACCATGGCTTGGATAATGTTAGAAGTGCTCATTGTTTCTTGATGATACTGATTGGAGAATTAGTGATCTTCTTTGGTTTTTCACTTTCTTTGAAAAAACTTAAGTACTTGGAGTACATAGTTTGATTATGACAGGTGTCCAATATATTATATGGGTCTGTTTTCATATCAGTGTGTGCAGAAGGCAGGATTGGTGAATAGTGACAAGTGTCTGGAGTAAGAACTGCAACTGCCAGATATGTGTGGCCCACTGCTGTACTCAGACATGGCCTAAGTGCGTGAGCATGCCCAGTATGACCTTTCAGTATGTTGCTGACTTAAATTTGCTAAATTTGTTTAAGTGTGTGAGCATGCCCAGTATGAGCATATATACCATATGTGTGTGAAAATCAAATTGGTTTTTACTTCAGGGCTCACCTTTGTGTTGTACATCGACAGGAAGCACAGTGTGCCTGCAGGGCTTCCATGAGTCATTCTACATACAGTGGGGATAGCTATTATTTGTACATTTCTACCAGGGGGGGGCACACCTGATTGTTACTGTGGGTGTACATAGGATGAAGGGTTCACCTGACACTTATACACATTTGCTAGGCCTGCACTGCTATGTCAGGTACTCCATTTCAGTCTGTACTGTTGCCTATCATACTGGCTTGAGGCATACCACTGTACTACAGACCTTACTTCCAATTACACGCATATTAGTTTGTGACTTCATAGCCTACCCAACCCACATCACACTGCCTGGCCTGCTATCTGTCTGCATAGGTCTGGGGGGAGCTTACTCATATGCTTCTTCAGAGGGCATGATACAGCATTTGTTTGTGTTTGCGTTTGTCTACATTTGTCGTGCTGGCTGGGACTGTTAGGTATGTGACCACCCCCCAACTGGTATGTGTGAGTGAGTTAAGTTGTGTCTGTGCCAGTGAAGTGCTGTCATGGCTTAGTGGTTCAGTACTGTGACTATAGTGCATAGTATCCTGGGTTCGAGCTCTGTCATTGCTTTTTATTTTCCTGCTGGGCAGACCAGACTGCTTAAGGAACAGCAAAGCAGGTGTGAGCGTGTTTACCCGACTTTGCCCAACATTGCTCAACGTTGCCCGACGTTGCCCGACATTGCACTGGTTAGCGCGGTTCGCAGCTACCCGCAATTGAATTTAAATATGCTCAATACTGGTAAAATGTGCTTAGCAGTGCTTTATATTGCTTAAAATAGGGCACTCATGCCTCAGGTGGTGCTGCAGGGCTGCCTATGTCGGATGCACATAGTACACTCCCTATACATGTTTGAAAACAGGTAGTGTCAATTTAGGCATCCCTTTTACTGTATGTGCGAGTCAGAGAGAGGTGTCATTTCCAGCATTCCTACTGAGTCAGCATATGTGCTAAGCGTTGCCTCTTTGCCAAGACCAGGACATAGTGGGCACGCCTCCTTCTGCCTACTGGGGCAGGCTCAGGTTGTTCCTCCTCCGAGTCACGCTGTGCCTGTGCAGGCCTTGGCAATGGTGGGGGGCTGTTTGGCCCTGCCCCATGCTGTTCCTGCTGCAGCTGTTTTTACAGGATCATATTGTGACACTTCCCTTAAAGGACTGTTTGAAAGGCAAAAATTTGACATCCACAATAGTGATACTTTTAAGTGTGGGAGGTGTGCCCAATGCCCTTATGTTATGGACAGAAAAAAAATCAAGCTCAAAAATTTTGGATATATTTCCAGTTCAAAAAGGATGTACTGTTACACTAAAGGGGTTGTGTATTTGGCCTTGTGTAGATTCTGTGCAAGTTTCTATGTAGGTAAAACTAAGAATGCCCTAAGGTTAAGGATTTATCAACATTTATATGATATCAGAAACAAAAATGAAAAGAATGCATTATATAAACATTTGGTTAGTGCACCTACCCATTCCTTCCTGTTCTTTATTTTGGAACAGGTAGATCTGGGACCTCGTGGGGGACACCTGAATGAGTATTTGGAATTTGTAGAACTCAAATGGCAAATTAGGCTTGATGCTTATCATGCTCCTGGGTTAAATGATAGAATTTCTTTATCTTCTCTATTGAAATTAAAATCTATGTTTTTTATTTAGTTATATACACTGTTTAGGGATGTTTTAAACTTTTTACATGTATTATTGTTTTATATTTGGCTTGTATTAAGTATTTGCAGCCTTGTTAATGGGGGAAATGATGTCAGTTATTTGTGATTGGGTAAGCAATGTATTTAAACAGGTGCTAATTGCAGTATTTTGTATTTTGAGGAAGTCATCTACCAGACGAAAGCACTTAATACTGCTGTGTTTGCTTGCACTGCTTTACTTTAGATGAACATTGTCTGTATTTTTTCTGGATTTGGAGTTTTCTGCTTATAAAGGATTTACCATCTACCAAGCGTCGCTTTTGTCTTGCAACAGCTGCCTTTTATTTTTCATTGTTTGTAAGACTCTACCTGTTTTCCTACTGGGGCAGGCTCAGGTTGTTCCTCCTCTGAGTCACGCTGTGCCTGTGCAGGCCTTGGCAATAGTGGGGGGCTGTTTGGCCCTGCCCCATGCTGTTCCTGCTGCAGCTGTTTTCACAGGATCATATTGTGTAGCATGGCACATACCATGACAATTTGGGTACATGTAGTTGGTGAGTACTGCAAGGCTCCACCAGATGTGTCCAGGCACTGGATCTGTGACTTGAGCATCCCAAACACAGGCTCAATAATGTTTCTTGTTTGTGCATGTACCTCATTATGGAGTTCATGTTCGGGTGTGTGTGCATTTCTGATGGGTGTCATCAGCCACGGCTCCAGTGCATATCCAGCATCCCCCACTAGGTGACCGTCAGGGATGTCCCCATTGGCAAATCTCTGGTACAGCTGCATCAGATGCCAGATGTGGGAATCGTGATAGCTTCGAGCGCAGCACACACACATTCATTATTATGCCCTGGGCATCGCACATGACCTGGCAGTTGATGAAGGGGGAAGCCCTTGTGGTTGATGTAGACCCTACCCCACTCACCAGGTGGTGCTTTGATGTGTATGTGCGTGCAGTCTATTGCACCCACTACCTCAGGGTATTCTGCTATTTGGTGGAATAGATGCATATTGCTGGCCAATGCCTCATGGGAATTGGGGAAATATACATGCTCACCGACATGTGCTGACATGGCATCCAGGAACAGGTGCAGTACCCTGGATGCTGATGCCTGTGAATTCCCCATCATATCACCAGTTGGTCTCTGGAAGGTAACTGTAGCTAATATGCTTAGGCCAACACATACCTTGGTATCCACTGGGATGGTTTCCCCTCTCTTGGTTCTGTGTGTGAGGCGTGGCCGGCACAGCTCAACAATTTGCTGCAGGAGGTCTCTGTCAACCCTATAGCGCTCCACTATCTCCAGCTCATGTAGCCCCTGGTAGGTTACCCTGGGTCTGTACACTCTTCTCCATCTCCTCACTGTGGGTTGCTCAGCAGCATTCACAACATCACCACCCTCAGCACCTTGCACATGTTGGTTTATGATAGCAAGAGCAGCCCCTAACATTTTGTCTGACTTTAAAGTTTTTAAGCTTTCCCTCTTTGTATACTGCAGTGTTGCAGAGTTCTTGGGAAAAAACAGGGAAGAATGCTGTTTGCAGAGTTTAAAGTGCTGGCCTGGGCTGGGTTAGTCTGCTGCCTGTGTAATTGGCTGATTCTGATATATTTCACCTGGCAGCTCTGATAGTTCTCCTTGGTTAACTTCCTACTACTTCTTTTCCTTCCTTTTCCTTTTCTGTTTCTGCCCCAGGCCAGTGCCACGCAAATGAGCGCACACGTGTGCACATGCTGTGTACAACGATTGCAAGAAATTTCAGATATATTCACGGTGTACACCTTTGGTTTCTGGTTTTCAAAAAGGACAACTGTAGACATGCCTCTTGCAATCCTGAGCAACTCAGGGCAAACACAAGACACTGTGCTCCAATAAGCATACAGCTTTTCTGACACACACCCTCATGATGTCACCTATCTTCTACTCTACTACTCATACTACTCACCTAGTCCTACAGTTACACTCTTGGGACATGGCTCACATGCTGGGGAAAATTGGGATTCACTATCCTTATCCTCATTTGCATATAATTGCCTACTAATGCTTGGTTACATCTCTAACACTGAGCTTCCCCTCCTTAGCAACCACTACTCAGTGGCCATGTTGTCTTCAGCCTGCCATTCACCTGCATGGCAGAATAAGCTTTTTAGTGAAAATGCCTATTTTTGGCTATTTTTTAATTATTTTCTTGTTTTTTAAGCACCGCACCTTTGCGCAGCGCTGCGCTATGCTTAAACATCGGAGATCGGGGAAAAATTAGATTTTAATAATTTTAAACATTTTAAAATGCCAGTGGCCTTATATTTGGCCATTGGCATGCTTCCTCAACTGGATGCATCCTTTATTTGGAGCTGTCATAGCTCCGTTTTGCAATTTGCAGAACGGTACTCCGTTACCAACGGAGTACATTTCTGCAGATAACACTACTCTTCCACGGACAGGTTAGTGTTTCCTGGATTGCAAATTTACCTCATTTGCATATATTTCAGCAGCAAATGAGGTAATTTGCATACCATAACACTCTCCATGCAAGACTACCTTTCATGAAGCTCTCATGCAGGCCCCTGCCGGCTGTTGCTGGATCGCTCGGCAGACATATTGGCTGTCTGACGTCTTACTCTACTCTACAACTCCATGCAAGCTTTCGTAAATCTGGCCCACTATTTAATATATTTGTATTGAAATAGATTGTAATGAATTGCAATAAACTGAAATGTATTTATTTATTTATGTTTGCTTGTTTATTTATTTATTCATTCATCCATTCTTTCATTTATTTATTTATTTATTGGCATTTGATTACTGGGATAGTCTACTGGGCTGGTATGAGTCCATTTTCAGTAGATGCCTGAAGAGAAAATCTCCACAATAACCAATTTCATAAAGATTACAAACGATTACAAAACAATTGCAAAAAAGATTACAAAAAATGTTCATGCAGTTACATAAAAAGAAAATACATTTATATAAGGAATAAATAACCATTTACATGAGGTGTTTCATAAAAGCAAAATTTCCTCAATGTAAAGCAAATCTTAACAATTATTACAGGATGATGTTACAGCAGGGATAAGAAACATAATGGAAAGGCTAAGATTATATGAACTACTGCCAAAGGAGAGCCATTATTATGACATGGTCTTATTATGAGATAATAAAATGTTGAGATGAAACTGAAAGATGAATAGGTGGAAGGAGAGAGGGCTTAATATATGTGCAGTTCCAGTGTGAGGAGAAATACATGTGCAGGTAGAGAGATTTTGAAGGAAGATAAGGTTTGAATAGATCTAATTGCTAATGAGAGGGCATTCCAGGCTAAAGCCACTGTATAGGACTATAGAAGTTCTCCGGCTGGTAGTTTGTGTTTGTGGACATGCAATAGTTTTCTGATTTTCTCATCTGAGAGATCTAGCGGGTAGATAGTGACTAACTATTGAACTAAGGTAAGGACAAAGAAAAGGTTTGTAGATTAATTTATGTGCAGTGTTCAGCTGCAGGTAAGTGAGGTAGTGGGGATGCTCTAGCCACTTAAAGGAGAGAAGGGATGTGCAGTGGTGAGTGGAATATTTAGCACTGGTGATGAAATTGGCAATTTTGTTGTAGCACATAGCAAGCTTAGTTTTTAGTGACGATTGAAGGTTTGTAAGTAGAGGGGCACCATAGTTTAGAGACAGTAGTATGTAAGTGATTGATAGGGTTTGTCTAGTGGAAGATTTAAGAAAGTGCTTCTGCTGATGCAGTATACCCATTTTTTGATGTGCCTTGTTAATATTGTGTTGTAAATGTAGGTCAAATTTTAAATGCTCATCTATTATAACTCCTAGTAATTTGGTATGAGGAATGACTTTGTTGTTTTGCTTTGGGACTGGATGGTGAACTGTATCTTCTTTAAGGGATCTTTTTTTGGGGGGGTAAAGAGTAGTATTTTGGTTTTATTTGGTTTTAGTGCTAGTTGATTGCTGTAGAAGCAGATTTCAAGAGAGGTGAAAGCCTGTTGAGTGATTTGTTGTAAGAGGGATATGGAATCAGCAGAACATATAAGCGTAGAGTCGTCTGCATATTGAATGAGAGAGGAGTGGCAGGCTGAAGATTAGAGGTTGTTGCTAAAGATGTTAAATAAGAGAGGTACTAGTATGGAAACTTGGGGGGCACTTGTGCAATTGTGAAGATATGAGGAGGAAGAGTTTTGCCATTTAACAGCCTGTAGTGTATATGATAGCTTGAGAACCAATTAATACTACAGGAAGATACGCCAATGTTGGAGAGTTGTTGTAGAAGTAATGGATGTGAAACTGTATCAAAGTTTTTTGATATGTCAAGAAATAGGGAGGAGACAAGTTTGCCTGAGTCCCGGGCTTTGTTTACAGTATCCATGAAAGATATCAAGGCGGTCATAGTACTGTGGCCTGGTCTGCAGCTATGCTGTGAAGGAGATAGAAGTTGGTTATCAAGAAGAATGTTTAGAAGTTGTGTATGAATGCACCTTTCAAGGAGCTTAGAGATAGGGGATAGGATGGCTATGGGATGGAAATTGGAGATATTGGTAGAGCTTCCACCTTTATGAAGAGGTCAAATGTATGCCTTTTTCCAGAGTATTGGCATGCAGCATTCAGGGATGGATCTGTTAATTAATAAGTTAATGGGATAGGCAAATGCTTCAGCTGGCAGTTTTAAGTATTCTGTGGGTATTTTCTCAGCTGCAGTGGAGGTATGTTTGAATCTGAGAAGTAACCATTTTACGTAGCAGTTGGCACTGGTTTAAAGTTGAAGAAGGTTATTGGTGTGGTAGTTGTTTTGTAGGTGTGATGTGATTCGTTAGGTTGAAGAAGGTTATTGGTGTGGTAGTTGTTTTGTAGGTGTGATGTGATTCGTTAGTGGAATGAGTGTAAATGAAGGTGGATTGACCTGTTGGTAAAATGTAATTAGTAACATTTGAGGTTAGTTACTGTGGGGTTGGGAAAAGTTGGCAGTAAGAGCTTGTGTCCTGTTGATAAAGTGAAAGTTGAAAAGGGTAGAAATTTGAGCAGGATATTTATCGTGATGTGTACTTGAAATTTTTTTGGTGCCAGGGTTTAATAGCGAGTTAACCAATGTCCAGAATTTTCTTGGGTTGCATATATCAGTGTAGGCTCCCTATATGCTAAATGTGAATATGTGCTGAGTTAACCAAACCATTATATGTACAACATGTAGAAAGGCACAAACTGTACTGATCAGGCATGCTTATTGGCACCATCGTTGAACAGAACTAGGAATCGAAACTAAGAAGCAGCGTAAGAGGAGTCCATTTTTGTATATACAGAGTCTCCTTATGTGTCTTCTTAGCTATGGAAAGTTCTGCTTTATAAGTGCCAAAAAGGCTTTGCCATCATCCAGATATAGATGAAGATTCCATTGACTTCCAGTGCATGGTGATGGCTTTTTTAGCTGCCAAAAGCAGAGCTTGAAATAGCCTCAGCATATCCATATAATACTAATTCTTCTGGATGTATGGATCAAGATGGAAAGAGGGATTCAGTTTTCTTATCAAAATCTGACCAAACTTATGCAAAAGCAAGCAGTCCCATATAATATGTTTCTATGAGGTGTCATATTGCTCTTTCTGACATCTCCAACATACAGATGTGGTCAAAAAACATCTGGATAGAATGTCCAGGATTAAGAAAAGCCTATGGAGTCCAAGTGAATAATCTCCATTTTGGAGAAGTGAGTGTGAAAGGAGACCGCATTATATTATGTTTCTCATCAATATCTTTACCAGTCTCCTGTATGCAGCTATGCCAAAAGTCCAGTGTGGGAGTATACTGAGCCTCAGTCAGGATTTTAGATAGGTAAGAAACACTAAACTTGACCAGGTGATTTGACTTGAAAGTGGTTTATAACAACTGTAGTAATGGAGAATTAATAATAGTGCCGTTCCCATTCAAGTGAAAGGTGCATTGTAACACAGAGGAAAGCTGACAGTATTATATAAGGTGATTCCCTATTCTAGAGAAAGGTCTGAAAAAGATTAGAAGTGGAAGTTGGACTATAGCTGCCAAGTGAAAATAATGCTTTTATCCCACCAAATATTCCATGGAAAAGTTTGCCAGTGTGCTTTATATTGTGGATGAGTGCCAAATGGTAGGCACATAGAGTCAAAAACATATAAATGGTCTAATTTCTAAAATACTGCATGGGTGACAACAATAAGTGCTTAAATATTGTGAGGTGCCTATTGTTGTGGCAGTGGTATATGGCAAACAGAAGCAAGAGAGATGGTCTATGATCTAGTTGTCCTATGAAAAAGTTGAAGGTTTAAAATCTGAGGAAACATCCTTCTCCATATTTCTAACCCAAGTTAGAGGTAAATGTGCTTGATAAAGTTCTAGTAGTGTGAGAATGGAGGCCTGGATAAGCTGTCAACAGTAGCAGTATTCTTCTCACAGACTTTGAAGAGTAATAAGGAGCTGTAGAGCCTCTTACTGAAGATGGGGCCCATAAAAATTCTAATATTTTCCTATCCTAGCTTTGGAGGACTGAAATAGGAATTTTCATTGTTAGCACTTGAAGAATGAAAAGAATCTTGGGGTATAAAACAATTTTGAAAAATAGAATTTTTACTTTCGTAGGCAGATATCATATACCCCATTCCTTGATAGAGCCCTCTAATATAGTCTTGATTTATTGTAGATTTAGCTCTCTCGTTTCTTTAGGATTAGAGGCTAAAAACAAGTCAAGATGTCTTAATGGGGGGGGGTAAGTTTGAAACTTATCCAATGTAAGACTGATAAGGGAATGTAGTATTTTGATGTATGAAGGTAGATTCAGCTAGGTTTACTTTATAACCTGAAATATGATACCAATTAAATAATATATCTCAAACTCATGGGAGAGTTTACTGGGGATTATGTAGAAAAACTAGAAGATCTTCTGCACATAGAGCAACTCTGCTACTTGATAAAAATGTCAGGAAATCTGAATATGTGGGGGTTTAAGCCTGATTTAATGTTATGGCCATGGGCTCAATGACTAGAATAAATAGAAGTGGACCTAATGGGCAGCCATGTTGAAAACCTTTTGTTATAATTAATGAAAGAGAAAGAATACAGTCCAACCCTTATAGCTGCATTTGAGCACTAATACAAAGCCAAACGGGATTCTGTAAGAGAAAGAGGGAAATTATAGGCTGTCAAGACTTGGGTTAAATAATCCCAGTTTATATTGTCAAAGGCCTTTTCTGCATCTACTGAGAGTAATGTTAATAGATAATTTTTTAAGAAGTCTTTTTTCCAACCATTGATCTGCCAAAAGTGTATGATACCACAAAAACCTACCTTTAACAAACCCCACTTGATCTGGGTGGACCAGTGATGGTATAAAGTGTGCAAACATGTCACTCAAATGGCCATAGATATTTTGTTATCAACATTAAGGAGACATACGAGATGGTAACTTGAGTGAAGTGAGGGATCTTTGTCTAGTTTTAAAGTTGGGAGAATTAGTTACTGCTTCCATGAAGATGGTATTTCATGGTCAGGTCCCAGAAGACAGGCAAGCTTTCCATAATAACTTTATGGCTTATAAAGGGAGGGACATTTAAAGCTCAGGTGGAAGACTGCCCATCCCAGGAGACTTGTTTGTTTTCAATTTCCAGTAGTTGCAGGGGCTTCTTGAATAGTAATAGTTGACTCTAAAGTTTTCACTTGCTGCTGGGTTAAAGTGGACAAATTAGGCAAAGTAGTGGGAATACCTGTAGCTGATGACAACTATACCCTCAAAGTGTCGTGCGTATTTGATTCATGGTGTAAATATTGTGATTATACTATCAAAACTGGTCAATTATCTGTACAGTAGTTAACATGTTTGAATTATTTGGTGATCTTGGTCTAAGTATAGTGTAGGATAATTTACCTTTCTTTTTTATTTTCTTAGCTAATCTAGATGCCACTATGGAGTCAAAGTTTGCTGACAAAGTTTATATAAAGCTAATTCTGTTTACTCATTTAAAATATCCTGCTTTTGTTGTTTGATAGTGACCATGGAGAATGATCTAGAACAATTTAAGATAAATGCCAAAGTTTTCTTGCCTATAGAAATAATATAAAGAAGTTAGGTCAGCATTACATATTCCCCATAGGCTATATGTCCATGACCAAAGCCTGGCACATAAGTATGCTTTATAAGAGTCCCATAATATGAGAGGGGAGTAGTCACTGGTCAAAATAAAGATATTAGATGTTGTGTGAATTCAAGCCTTCTGGCATAATACAGATAAAGTCTCCAGAATTTTGGGGAGGGGGAATTGGGTCTGTGAAACAACATCCTATAGCATCATGATCAGAATAGAGACAAGCGTTGACCTGATATGTGGGCTGGTAATCTAGTAGGTCATCTTCAATATAAATTCTGTCTATCCTAGTAAAGGTAAAGAACCTTGGGGAAAAGTAAGTAAACTGCCTCCAACTGGGCTGTGCATTTTTTCCCAGGTCTAACAGGGTCATGTCCATTAGCCATTAATCCCAGGCTTCTAATGCTAGATGAAATGTGGAAGGGACTATTTGCTGATGTATCTTGTGCATTCAGTATACAGTTAAAATCACCTGAGAGAATCAAGCAACCTTGCATGTTATTTTGTATGTAGTGCCGGTACTGACTGAGCATCTTAGCAGTCATAGTAGAATGAAAATAGATGGATACTAATGGAAATACCATATTACCAAATTTAAATACAATTACTGCAACCCCCCCCCCCCACAACATCAAACTTAGTTAAGAGAAGAATTGAAATGGAATTCGTTTTTTATCAAAATAGCCATGCCTTTGCACTTGCCTAAAGAATATGAAGAGGAGATAGCCAGATTGTAGCTCCAGGAAGCCAATTTGTTATTATGTGACTGTGATAGATGTGTCTCTTGGAGACTTAAAATCTCAGGAGAATTCCACCTTATTCCTGAGCACATTCTGGCTCATTTGGCGGGTCAGATAATGCCTGTATATTAATATTAAGTACCTTCATAATACCACACTTCAGTTGAATAGGTACATAACCCTACTAACTTGCCCAGACTTCCACTGTAGTGTAACAACGTTGGAATATACCTATCATGCTATCTATCATCTAAAGAGCAAAATATATTTGGGTATGCAATGGCTACAATAATTAAATTGCTTGCAGAGTAATTAAGGATAGATAATAGAAGATAATAAAAAAACAGTATTAATAACCATTAAACACCTTAAAAATAAAACTTAACAGCAAATTGCTATAAAACTACATAAAATGATCATTATTTTGAGATAACTGTACAAAACTTGTATGCTTCCATGGCCATGGGAGAAAGAAACCCCTAAACTTCAAAACCTGCAGACTATTATAAGAGAAGTTGAATATCCATTGCAGGTAATCAGCTCAGTCATAGCCGGAGAGCCCCTGGCTGCATAAATGCATGTAATGAGATAACAACAAAAACATCAGGACTGGTAAGCTAATAGGCAAAAATGCCTGTGCCATACCCTATGTATAATAAATGCCTGTGCCATACCCTATGTATAATAAATGCCTGTGCCATACCCTATGTATAATAAATGCCTGTGCCATACCCTATGTATAATAAATGCCTGTGCCATACCCTATGTATAATAAATGCCTGTGCCATACCCTATGTATAATAAATGCCTGTGCCATACCCTATGTATAATTAGCTTCTGAAGCAGTACTATGAAAAAAAAAAGATCTTACATTAACTTATGCTTACTTCAGTGTTCAATTGATTCTGGAAGGGATTTGGAATATTTAGGATCTGGAGATGCTGACATGGTGGCATTGGCAGCTCTTTCACAGCTTGAAGTTGCATGGTTCCAGTCCATACCATCCAGGATGGTAATGTTGGCTTGATCCCTGAAAATAACAAAATACCTGAGGTCTGTTGGCAATCTTTAACCAAGCCAGGTAAGCAACATAGATTCTTTAAGCAGCCTCAACAGAGTAAAACATATTTTGTGCTTTGCCAGGACCTTTATTGAAAAATCTTTATCAAATTTAGACTTTCTGCCAAGGTAAGTAATGTATTTTTTTCACCCATGCAGCTCTGAGGACTTTCTCCTTCTGCTGGTACAAAACCACAATCATAGGTGTACGTGGTGCATCTGGCTGTGGGATGGGGAGTAATGATTAGTGTGCTCTTTAAAATAAAAATTTAGTGGGTGCTTTCAAGCCCCAAAGCAGCAGGGATCCAGGCCTGCATGAAGCGAAGCACGTTTTTCTGCTCTACCCCTTCTTGAATACCTAGGATCCAAATGTTGTTTCTGTGTCCTTTGTTTTCTTGATCGCTGATCCGGTCATTTAAATTCTTGGTAAAGTCCAGGAGATGTGATATTCCATTTCCTCCAACTGCACCAAAAGGCTTTGGGTGGTCTGTTCCAGAGCCATTGTGCATTCAGTCACCTCTTGGACCATAGATTTAGTTTCTTTGTCTTGATTCTGAGAAGCTATAGGATAACTACCCCAGGGGACCTTTTTAAGCCTGACCATGCTTTTCCAAAGGCGAAAACAGAACCTTGGACCTTGTGTCTGCGAGGTAAACGGCTTAATCATTATGCCAATTTCTCTGGCTGTTACTTTACTTCATTAGAAATCCTTACTGTTTCTTTTAATATTTCTGTCCATTCAGCATATTTGTTATATTCAATGGGGTCTTCATAAATATTTCTACAAAATGTGTCTATTTCTTCTCTTTTTGTGGTGTTTCAATTTGATTTGCTTTGTCTCCCAGTTCTGTATAAAACTTTTTTGTGTCATCAAAGAATTTTTATTTTGTACTTTTCCTTTATATTTATCTGCATATCTTCTAACATTTTCTGCCTGTATGGATACTTTATTATTTGCAATAGCGAGTGATAGATCCTGGTCTGGTTTGCTTTTACCACTCGTATATTTCTAAGTATTTTGATGATCTATTCCATGGTGGCATTTTACTTCTTTTCTTCTTTTCCTTTATAGTTTTATGTTCTTTTTTTTTATAACACTTTATCTGTTATTAATTTAATAGTACTATATCCTATTTATTTCTGTTATATTACATTAATTGCTCTTAATAGTCTAATTACAATGTTCATCTGTTTTGCTAAACTTCTAACATTTTGGGTCATATTTACTTTCTGTAACCTATTTCTTTTATCAATATTAATATGTCAATCCATCTCTTTTAAATCAAGCAACTCTTACTTATATCATTTTCTTCTAGACTGAGAGCACCTTCTTTGCTCTCTGTTTCCTGCGGGCATTTTACAGAAAGTTCCAGAACATATTCCTGTGGCATGTTCTCTTCAGATGCAGCCTGCTTCAGCTGCTGCTCCTTCATATGGGAACTCGGTTGTCTGTCACTTCGCAACATTGCCTGCATCATGGTTGCCACTATTTCACGCTCGTTCCCTTGCTGTGCAACTTCAACTGAACTTTTGCACCAGTTATCTACAGAAGGCTCTAAAACATCACCATGTGTGAAGTCTTGAGATGCCCCCCCAATCTACTTCTTTTGCTTTAATATTGAGACTCATTGTTCCATCATGCTGTGACATTACCTGTGTTGGATTTTTTTACACCAAATCCTTCACTTTGTAGATAATCTATTAACTCAAGTTTCTATTTATTTAACTTCTTCCTTACTAATCCTCTTTTCTAGTCCCCCCCCCACTTGTTTTCTTATGTTTTGTATTGTAAAATTTTTCATAGCTGGGTACCTTTGCCTATTTTTTCTTCATATATTTCATGCTGCCTTTTTGTATTGGTTAGTTTGGCTTTCGCCTTTTCATAAATATTGCACCATATCAGGTGTCTTTTTCTTTCCCATGTCCATGTGTCTTCTTCATGTATGTCCTGCTCAACTTGCTGCTCCTTAATCTGGGGACTCATTGTTCCATCAAGCTGTGGCTTGACATTTGAAAGGAAAGCATAGAAACCTGCAGATTTTGTATAGAGTATGCCAGGAGTATGATTTATGATGAAAAGGAGCCAGGCAACTGTTGTTGTATGTCTGGTGTAGCTGGTATGTGCTCCACAATGGGAACAGGCGACGTCATGGGAGAAGCAGCCATATCAGACAGTCATTCAATCAATGAAGCTTTCCAGAATGTTTCCAGGTCTATTTTTGCCTTTGAACAATGTTTTTTGAGTGGCATGCAGCTGTTACAGGTGCTAAGTAGCAAAAAGATATATCCGCTATATAAAAAGAAGCTGCAACGTCTTGCCAATTACTTATTCACTGAGAAGTGCTACTGAGCTCTGCGGAAACTCAACTACATGTCTTGGGACTGGAGCCAAAAGCTGCAGTGAGGAATTTCTAACATTTAGTCATTCCATAAGTGTGAAGAAAGTGCCCTTTAGTTTCTTCATATTTAATTATACTGTATCATTTACAGAGCTGTTAACTCAAAGTATATGATAATCACTAAAGGCTGTCAGGTAGTGGGCAACCCAAGTGGTAGAACTGCAGAAAAAGTTCTCCCCACAATGGTTTAATGAATTTGACAAAACATGTCTCCTTGTAAGTAGTGTGTGCTGTCCTTATAGGTTCATAGGTGAATACTAGGATAACTGCCCTTGAAGGCTATTTTAAGTCTAGCTAATTATCCAATGTGTTACAACTACCCATACCTTGTTACAATGTCTATATTTATTTGCTACTCATAGGATAGTGATTACTTCTGGGTGAGATAAAAATTGCTTCTAAGAAATACCACTGAGTGTTTATAAGGGCCATATTGTAGGAAAGGCATTTAGGTTCTGCGTTTGAACATAAATAGCATAGAAGACAGTCCTGGGATAAAGTTTATCCTGGGGAGTAAATTTTCTCATTCTCATCCATCGATTTAGTTTATGCTTGAACAGGGACAGGGATGAACTTTGTTTTACATGGAAGGGGAGTCTGTTCCAGAATAGTGATAACCTCTGAGAGATGTACCTGTCTCTTCAAACCATTCTGATAAAGTTACAGAAGAGGCTTAGCCCCTGGAATGAGTATTTCTGATACCAACTGACTTTTGGATGTGGAGAAGGTTCATCAGTATAGGGTCAGAGGAGCCCTTATAATCCAGCCATAGGTCCAATCTCAGCAGTCTGTAGGATACCAACTACAATGGCAGTGCTTTGAGGTGATCTGTGTAGGACTTATCTTTTAGGCCCTGTATTCCCTTTGTGAGGAACCTCTGTGGGCACTCAGGTTCATGCATATGCCTGGCCAGATACATGCCAGTGGGGGCACTGTACTCATTGACTGGCCTGATGAGAGTAAAGGGAAACAATAACATCCCTGTACCTGGAGGCTATCATTTTGCTTTTAAGTTGAGTAATATAAAATAACTTTCTTTCCAATGTGGACAATTGTTGGTTGGATACAAGGTTACTATCCACATATGTTCCTAAATCCCAAAATACAAGGTTGACTCTTATGGCTACATTGTCAGTGTGGTAATATCCTGGTGTAGTGGTTTCCCAAAGGATGCAGTAATGCATTTTGGCATTTAGTTTTACTCTATGGCTCTGGCACTATTTATTTGTTTGGGGCAAGCTTTCTTGTAGAATGGCTGAGTCATTTGGGGATTCAAAGATGGCTGTTATCTTGCAGATATCCAGAACATTTTTTCAGACAGACCCTTGATGTCTGCCTTTATTTCAGAGAAATTAATGACAAACAGGAGTGGTCCCAGTACTGAGCCATGTGGGGCTACTGGTGACTGGTCTTTTTGTGGAGATAGTTTCCCATATCCTTACCTCTTGAGTCCTATCTGTGAGCCAGTTGACAATCCAGTGGGTGATGTAGGGGTTTATTCCCAGTTGGATAAATTTCTCCATTATGCCTGAGTGAGTTATTGTGTCAAAAGCTTTGGTCAGATCTATTTAGGCGGTGTGCACCATCTTGTCTTCATCCATTGCTTTGGTGACCTTTTTGAAAATGTGTGCTAGGCTGGCTAAGCAAGACGTGCCTTTCACAAACCCAAACTGGGATGGTTCCTGTATTTGAAGGTTCCCTATATTATTGATCAGTTCCATGATGAGTCTTTCTATGGCTTTACAAATAATGCTGGTCAGACTTATGGGTCAGTAATCACCCTGGTAAATGGATGACTCTCCTTTGCGCATGAGTATAATAGTTGGCACAAAGCCTTTGTGAAGGCTAAGGTTGATCAGCATTGTTAGGGCACAATAAATCATTCTTCATGCCATTTAAGATGCATCCTGGGATACTATCATGGTCCACTGATGTAGAATTTCTGGCAATTGACAGCACATTTAGGACTTTCCTGCATGAAGGCAAAGGAAGGTATCAGTTACATGGATATTTTGTGAGATAACAGAGGGTGAAAGACGGGTGGATCTAGAGATGAATTTGTCAGCTAGTAACTTTGCCATGTCATCAGCTTCAGTGTAGGTGGTGTCGTTTAGAATTAGCTCAGAACACTGCTGTGTAGAGCTTTTGAGGTTGCAAACATAGCTAAAGAAGGCATTATGTTTGTCCTTTGCATGGGTGCCTCACACCTGGCTTTGGTGCTTTTAATTAAATTCCTGAGTTGCTTATTTATTTTAATGATCATGGATCTAGCCTGCCATGAGTTACTCTTCCAATATTTCACTTTGATTCTACTTCTTTCGTTGTAAAGCTTGTTGTGGTTTTACCGGATAGTTTTGCTTCTGAAGTTTGCCCTATGCTTGTTCCTGCAGGGTACAGCTGCTTCTGTACAGTTATTGACATGCTGGTACAAGTTACTGGTGTACATTTCCACATCCTCAGCAGTGTTTAATGGGTTTGGAGGAGATCTGAAACTTTCCAGGTTATCACTTAGAAGTAAGATGTTTGCCATAGAGAAGTTTCTAAAGATTCTAGGGGCTGCTGGTACCTCTGGTTTCAATTTTATTTCAAGGGAAACAATTTTATTGTCTGACCTGATGAGTGAAGATGATATGCAAGGGGTGGAGCACAACTCACCCATATTAGTAAGGATAACATAAGGGATGTTTTGCCCCTAGTGGGTACTCTATCTAGGCATTCCACAGCATTTGTACTAACAAAGTCTGGTAATCTCTGTTTGTGCAATAGTGCTGGTGTAGGTTTCCCATGCTTAGTTGGATAGTTAAAGTCATCTAGGAAGATGGTATTGGGTTTAATGCTGAGTGATTCCATTTCTTGTAAGTAGGTGCCTATGTAGGGTCATAGAGAAAGTTTATAGCTAGCTATGATATGTTAAGCAACTTTACTAATGGTGAGTTGGACATGAAGAAGTTCTAGTGCATCATGCTTATTAAACAGCCTGGATGTACAACACTTCCTGATAAACAGTGAGAAACCTAAACCGTTTTTTGCCTCCTGTATAGCAGCTAGTCTAAATGTGTGGAATGCATTATAGCCCTGCACAGCCAGAGAGCTCTTCACCAGTTTAAAGCATGTCTCAGTCACTTCTGCATCTTTCACGGGGAGGAGGGTTTGCAGGGAGTGTTTATTTATTTTTTTTTGTTTGGGTTCATAGCATTGATCAGTAACACCTTCATATATCATTTGCTCATGCAGTTATGTTGGTAGGTATATCTGGTTTGCATTGCAGAAAGAAGACAGTTGGGGTGAAGAATGTCTGTCAGTATTCAAAAACCTAGAGGGGACAGGTGCAGACCATCCCTGGAAAAGCAGCATGGTCTGTCAATCATATTCTCCCAGGCCGACAGATGTACTCCCTCCAAATGACACCAAACACTAAGACATTTATTGAGGTCAATTATTTTTTGACATACTGCAGCATCATCCTTGAAGAGAGCTGAATGCTGCTCAATGCTAGGCTTATACCAGCCTTGGATACATAGTCTGACAGCTCCATTATGTCTCTCTTCATATAGCCCTGGGAAGTATGTTTCAAGTCATTAATACCCACATGCACTATGAACTGTACTGGTACTGGCTGTTCAAGGACTTGAGCGTGTGTGATCTGATGACTGCCGGCACCAGACAAGCAACAGGCTGTCACTTTTTCCTTGCTCAACTCTGTATGACTTACAATGGAGTCTCTTATGGCTAGAATGTTTGTGTAGATGTTTGCCTTATAGGCCTAGCATCTAAGACTTTGAAACTCCTAGTGCTATTTGAGGTTGCAGGCTTTGCAGCCAGAGTGTTGCTGAGCTAGTCTAATGCCTGTATTACATTTTGGATGTCTTTGGGGTTTAGGTAAATTGGTCTCAAGAGCCTCAGCATATGATGGATTACTTGTTGCATGAGTGTCGTGGTGAGTTGTTTGTGTGGTGTACTGCTGACGATCCTGATATCTTGGTCACCTATTTGTGAGATATTGGCCTCCAAGGATATTATATTGGTACATTTCTCACACACAGCATTATGCTCTTTAAGTAATGAGTGATCAAAAAGTAGCATGAGACAATACTTATGGTGTCTCGAGATACCCATCTCAATCATTCTGGCTGCAGATGTTGTTGGGAGGTGCTAGTTCATGGTTTTGACAGGAGCAATATTGGGATGTGGGGTCTATACGGTTGGAGGAGGTAGTTAGTTTACTTCTATGTTACAGCATGTCTGCTACCAGATGGTGGTTCAAGATGGGTTTGTCAGTTTAGTCAGACAACTGAAATTTAGTTTTCTTAGGATTGTGCAGTTTACTGGACCTTAGATTGTCTTAACTGCACTTAGCACAGATTACTGCAACCACAAAATTACAACATTCAGGACTGTTTGATTTAGCAAGGTTTCTTATAGAGAAAAAGCTCTTCACAGATCACCCACTATACAGTGAGTCCAGTGGTAGTGGTGTGTTGACCACAGCTCAGTATAGTGTTTTTCTTCCCTTTTTTTTTCCTTTTGGAATATCTGAAGATGCCAAAATCAATTCAGCTCTTATCTCACTGTTCAGGGCTTACCATGCTGTTCACAGTCACCATTCAAAGACCATGGACAAGTGCAGTTCATAAGAACTGAAAGAGAAAACAAATCATAAAATCTATAAACTTAAACCAGATGAGCTATGTAACTAGATCCTGCAGCCAACACACAATTCTCTCATCACAGTGATTGTGAACTAGAAGTCCTTGGTTACAGGTGGGCTAGAATTGCACCAAGATGTAAAACAATGGCTTTGCAGATGTGGGTAGCACTCAGGGGGTAGTTAAAATCAATTTAAAACAGACCATGTTTTCTCAAGCTATGTCACTACATGCACATCAAAGCTCTGTACCCACTTACTTTTTTCATGATAAAGTCCAAAAAGAAGTGTCTGCAGAACACAGACCTGTGTGACAATATTGGTAACTTCCATCATGACATACAGGTATCCCCAGTCTTGTCTGTGTGTTCCTGTTTAACCACTGTGGAGTTTTATCTATATCTAAATATATATATATATATATATATATATATATATATATATATATATATATATATATATATATATATATATAAAAGTAAAGGGGTGTGGGGGTGCATGGTGGATTGCCCCCTGTAAAAGACATACTACGGAATTCAGTAACAGCATAGTGCAAGCCATACAGCTCTTGCTAAAAAAGTCCTGCTTATACAACGTGGTATTTTGCAATTCAGACACATTAGTCAAGTCAAACTGGAAAGCTGTCATTATTGGCTGATTTCCTTGAATATGAATCACAGCTGACTGCATGAGATTAGCCCTTCCAATGGTACTTAACTGTGGTGGCTGCATCATGTAAGCAGAGGCACCCCACACACACACACTCTCATACATACATAAGCACACAGTAAAATACACACACGCAAACCCATGACATTCCTCACCTGTCTCACCTGTCCCTTTTGTCAGAACATTGATGATGTTTTCTTTTCCACTGCACAGATGATTACAGTCAATCCCTAATGCCAGACATTCAGGTTTCACACTTCATAATGCAATCATGGCATGAAAGGCATTTACGAGTTGCAGAGGTATGGATAATGTTTCCTGTACCTCCCCTTCAGATGGCATATCACAGGCAGTACACAAAGACCGAGTTCCTCAATATATGAAAAAAACAATCTGGTATAATAATGATTAATGAATAATTCAGGCGTGTCTTCTGCCAAGGGGGCATCTTTCAAATACTGTTTCCCCTGTTTTTTTTTTTTATTTCTGGTATTATTCCCTAGTGGTTTGTGTTCCACCCAACTCCTCAATCCCTGTACTATTTTAAGTGCTATTAAGGCACAAGAGTAGTTTAGTAACCAAACAACGCAAAAATGAAGTAAAGAACACACCAAACAGCCAGTAATTAGCAGCAATTCTCCTTATATTTCCAAGACCTGGTACCTCGGCATCTCGCCTTCAATGGGTCACAATACATTACAAAAAATAACAGTCTTTATATACAAATCAATTATAACAATTATTCAATTAATTAAACAATTAACCTCAAAAATGGAGGGAATTTTCAGGGATGGTTGAGAAAGATGATGATGATGTTGAAAATATATTTTTTGTAACAAAATATACGGCTTTTTCTGATACATTTGTTTCTCTAATTAAAAAATTTTGGTACTTGGTTAGTGAAGATGAGCTTATAGGTAAGCTTTTTCCACGTAAAATCATATTCTCATATAAAAAAGGAAAGAACTTAAAAGAAATACTAAATAATAACCTTCGTACAAAAAGAATGGATTATGCCTCCAATGTTGGTTCTTTTAGGTGTAATTCTTGTAGTATTTGTGACAGAATTATTAATATTAGATCCATTAATAATGTTAACCATAATCCCATGCATTATTTTAACTGCAGATCTAGTGGTGTTGTTTATGTATTAGGGTGTAGTTGTCATAATATGTGGTACATTGGGCAAACTAAAAGAATGGTAAGACTGAGAATCTTAGAACATTTAAGGGACATTAGGAATTCAAGTGCATTCAGTCCGGTTGCGAAGTATTTTTGTGAGACACATGAGGGAAAATTTGATTGTTTAAAATTCAGTATATTAGGCAAACCTCATTGTATTATAGGTGATAATATTTGTGATAAATTGTTAGAACTTGAAACTAGGATGATTCTAAAGTTTAATACATTAAGGCCTTTTGGCTTGAATTTAGAATTAGGCATTTGAAGAATTAATTAATTTATTGTTCAAATTGTCATAAAGCAATAATAATGTTCATTTAGTATGTTAATATTTCACTGCATTTTGTAATTCATAATTCACATTGTAAGAAGTTATATTATATTATGAGGGATATATAATATTTAATAACATAGTCTTTAGTAATTTTGGGAATTAAGTTAATATATTGGGGTATGTATGATAAGAAAAAAAATATATATAAGTTATTAAAAATAACCCAAAAGCTTTTTCCCTCCATTTTTGAGGTTAATTGTTTAATTAATTGAATAATTGTTATAATTGATTTGTATATAAAGACTGTTATTTTTTGTAATGTATTGTGACCCATTGAAGGCGAGATGCCGAGGTACCAGGTCTTGGAAATATAAGGAGAATTGCTGCTAATTACTGGCTGTTTGGTGTGTTCTTCACAAGAGTAGTTTCCCTGGTGTTTATACCCATGATAAGTGTAAGCATGTGAGATGAGCCATTTACAGGTTACCAGTGTCCTTTAGAGACACAGGTGCCAAACCAGGGATGAATTTCCATTTTCCAATTCAGTTGTCCAACTTGCACTTGAATTGGGTTAGGGAGGAACTCTGCTTCACGTGGATGGGGATCCTGTTCCATAGACGAGGTAGTCTCTGGGATACATACCTATCTCTTCAGCAGGTCCCATTTATAGTACAGGCAAGGTTTAAGTCTTTAGAACAGGTAATTCTGGTGTTGTTTTGTGGATATGCAGGAGGTCCATCAGAGTGGGGGTCTGACAATGCCCTGTATGCCAGGCATAAATCTCCCTTCAAAAGCCTGTAGAAGACAGAATGCAGGGATCGGGCCTTGAGGCGGTCTACGTAGGACATTTTACTGACACTCTGTATTCTTTTAGTAAGGAACCTCTGTGGATGTTCCAATTGTTGGATATGCCTGGTTAGGTACATACCAAAGGGGGCACTGTACTCAATGATAGGTCTGATGAATGCTGAATACAGTGAAACAATGACTTCCTTGGACTTAGATGCCATACCTTTGTTTATAAGTTGCGCAGCATAGAATGAGTTCCTCACCACTGTAGACATGTGATGGTCAAAGGCTATGTGTTTCCCTAAGTCCCTGAATACTGGGTCAACTCTAAGGGGTGTGTTGTCAATATGATACTTACCAGGGATAAATGACTTCCCAAAGGATACTATTATGCATTTCTTGACATTTAGTAGTCCATGGCTCTGACACCAGTTGTTTGCCTGGAGAACATTTGTGTCAGTGTGAGATTCAATGACAGCTCCTAATTTGCAATCAGCTGCAAATTTAGTCAGTCAGACACCGCTGACATTGGCCTTGACTTCTGACAAGTAAATGCCAAACAGGAGCAGTCCAAGGACTGATCCCTGAGGTACTCCATTTGTGACTGGCCTCTTTGTAGAGGTGGACTCCCCAATTCTAACTTCCTGAAACCTGTCTGTGAGCCAGTTAGCTATCCACCGGGTAACATACGGGTTTGTACCTAACCTCTTGAGTTTGTCAACAATGCCCAAGTGGGGTATTGTATCAAATGCCTTGGCCAGGTCAAGGTAGGCAGTGTGAACAATTTTGCCCTCATCCATTGCTTTGGTGACTTTCTCAAAGAAGTCCAACAGGTTGAGTAGGCATGATCTGCCCTTGACAAAACCAGACAAAGTTTTAGCTAATATCTGGGGGTTTACTATATCTCTGTTAATCATTTTTATGATAATTCTTTCCATGGAATTACATATAAGACTAGTGAGACTTATGGGTCTGTAGTTTCCGGGGTCTGTAAATGGCCCACCTTTGTGCAGAGGAATGACCATTGCCTTTCTCCATTCATGAGGCACAAGGCCTGTTTGGAGGCTACCAGTAATTCCAGAGACCCTGATAGGTCAAGTTTCATGCTATTTAGAAGGCATCCTGGGATATTGTCTGGGCCCACTGATGCAGTCTTAGAGAGAGCATTAAGGACCTGTTCCCTTGTGATAGTAAGGGGAGTTATATTTGATGATATGTCTTGAGAGAAGGTTGAATGGGAGAGAAGGGTAAAGACAGAGCTGAATTTATCAGCCAGGAGGTTTGCTATATCTTCTAGCTCAGTATAGGAGGCTCCCTTTAGAATGAGCTCTGCACACAATTGTATATTGCCTTTGATGTTGCACACATTGCTAAGGAGTGATTATGGTTGTGCTTGGCCTGGGAGGCCAAACTTACCTCACATTTGGCTTTTGTAGACTTTATTTGTCCTTGGAGTTGTTTGTTTAGTTTGATGAGAGTGCTTTTATGCTATTGGGTGCTGCACCTCCTAATTTTTGCCATGACATTCTTCCTTCTGTTATACAGCCTCTTGATTTTGTGATTACACCAGGCTGGCTTGTTTTTTGAGTTGGAGCTGTACTTCTTCCTGGTAGGTACAGCTGCCTCTATGCAGCTATTAACATGGTTGTACAGGGTTTCTGTGAACAGTTCTGCAGAGGCAGCAGTGTCCTCAGGGTTTATGGGGGCTTGACATTTTGCTAGGTTCTCACTTAATAGCAAGTGGTTAACCTTAGAATAGTTCCTGAATGTTCCAGATTTAGCTGGGGGCCCAGGTTTTATTTTTACTTCAAAACAGACCATTTTGTAGTCTGACCTTACCAGGGAAGGCATTACAGTAGGGGTGTGCAGAAGTCTCCCCTATTAATGAGGACCACATCCAGTATGGTTGCACCCCTGGTTGGTGTATTGACTATCTGGTCCAGGGAATTTGTGTTTACAAAATTCAGGAATCTCTGTGCATGTAAGTTTGGTGTCATATAGGATTCCCATTTAATAGTGGGGTAATTAAAGTCACTATGAATATGGTATTGGCTTGGATTGTTAGTGTTTCTAATAAGTTTAAATACATGGTATTGGTTTCTTGGGTCATAGAGTGGGACCTATAGCTTGCAAGGAAGTGCTATTGGATTTTACCTATGGTGATTTGAACATGGAGCAGCTCAAGTGCATTGTCCTGTTTGACCAGCCTTGAAGTATATTTATTTTTGATGTAAATAGAGACACCTCCACCTTTAGTCCCTGCCTGTGAAGTAGCTGGCCTAAATGTGTGGAAGGCATTATAACCTTGCACTGTTGGTGCGCTCTCCACGGCTTTAAACCATGTCTCAGTGACCGCACAGACATCAGGATTATCTGCAGTAAAGAGAGCTTCTAGTGAGTGGAGTTTTTTGTTTAGACTCCTAGCATTGAGTAGTAATACCTTTAGATTTTCTTGAGTTTGATTTGCTATGTCAGAAGTACTTTCAGTTTGGCATTGCCTAAAAAAGGCACTATGGTGGAGAACAAAGTTTTAGTTAATATCTGAAAGCCTAGAGGGGAGAGGTACAGACCATCTCTGGCAACGCAGTGTGGTCTGTTGACCATCACCTTTCATGCTGAGAAATATTGCACCCCCCCCCCCTTAGAATGACACCAGAACCTAAACCAATTATTAAAGTCAGTCATCTTTTGTTCATACTGTGGCATCATTCTTGGAGAAGATAAAATGCTGCTCACTGCTAGGCTCATACCAACTTGAGACACATTCTGAGAACTCTATGATGTCTCTCTTCATATAGTCTAGGGAGGTATGTCTCAGGTCATTTACTCCCACATGGACTATGACTGAGTCATATTGGTAATTGTGGTCCAGTGACCTGAGTGCATGCGTAATGTGGTGGATCCTAGCCCCTGATAAGCAGCTGACTTTTACTTCCCCCTTACTCAGCCTGGTGAGAGGGACATCAGTGTGCCTCACAATGGAGTCTCTCATGACTAGAATGTTGGATTGTGCGGTGGCTTGCCTTATGGGCTTAGAGGTAGAGGCTGCATGAGATGTAGCTCTATGTGTTGATGTGAGTGTTGTTTTGAAAGAGCGCATTTGGGGCTGCTGAGGGTATTTCTTATGTGTACTTCATCTAGGAGGTATTTGTGATTTAGGAAGGGTATATGTAAGTGTCTCAGCATATGTGAGTTGATATGTCTGCTTTGAATTGTGCATGATGGGTGCAGCGTGTGTACTACTGACAACCTTATTGACATTAGGAGTACTTTTATGTGAGAGCTTTGCCTCCAGTGACATTGTGTAAGTATATCTTTCACATACCATATCAGTGCGTCTGAGAATTAACTGGTTGTCAGTAAACATGAGGCAATTTCTGCATTGCCTCAGGATGCCCACATCTACCATGCCAATAACAGACAGTAGGAAAGTTCATATCCATGGCAACAGACTCTTTTTTATTGATTAGACAGTTGGAGTGAGAATATCAATCACTGTCAGAAGTATCCGGTTTGCAACTATGTGGACAGTGCTTGTCACTGCAGACTAGTTGTCCTGTGTCTAACTCAGTATTAGAGAAATTTCAATTGTGCTTACACTGCCAAACACTTGAGGGGAAGCTACTACGTAGACCCTGAAAATTTAAGGATGAAGTATTTAGGTAGATATTCTAAAGTAAGAAACAACTCAAGCAGTACTTACTGAAAACAAAGAATTAGCTTGTCAAGAATGATGAAAAAGAGGGGAGTTGCATGAATGGCTACTGCCTGGCTACTACTAATGCTGGTCTCACCACAGCTTCACTCTGTTGGGATACAATGCTCCTTTGCTTCTTCTCTTACCAGAACCAAAAATGTTAGCACCACTCCCAAAAAGAGAAGCAGGCAACAGCCACAGTCTCGTACCAGATGATGCAAGGGTCTGTAGGCTTAAACATACCTTAACATTCTTACCACTAAACTCCTGGAACTTACTTCTACTGTAATGGTTGGACACAGCATTTTGGCCATGTTTACTACCTTAATGAAAAATCTTAGATTAAATTTGCTCTTCCCTGAGGACGAATAGGATACAAAGATTCCTCCAACTTTCTCAGTGAAAAAGGAAGATAGGCTGTCCACCTCCAGTGATACCCGGGAGGAATGACCTAATCTGTTGGAACTTCCAACTAGCATGGGGACTTTTACAAAACCGTCAGTGGGAAGAGGAGACCTAGGTCATGCATGTGAAAATTTATTTACACCTTATTGACCAGTTTAGTTCTATACTGAATAGGGGAAATTTAGCAAGGGCCAAAGAGAACTTCCCCTACTCGTTTTTTTTTTTAATAACTGCCAGGGACCTTTTACATCAGACTGAGCTACCACCAACTTATGCAAATAATGCATCAGTTTAAGATCTCATCTGAAGTACTGAAAGTTTGCTACAGAAGTGGAACTGGACTCCCTTGCAGACACCCCCCCCAGCCATATTCTGAATTATAGAATGACTACTCTATTGAAAAGCGAGACAGAAAAGAAGTTGCCTCTCATTTGATGGTCCTCTTGCTTTTTATGGCCATAACAATGAAGATGATTCATGGTCATATTTTAGGCAGCCATCTGAGGATGGACATGACCAAATGACAAAAGACTGAAAATGTCTGTACTTGTTATCTGGAGTGTCAAAAGAGTGAACTCAAGCCTGGATTTAAGAACCTATTGAAACCAATGTCCAAAATTAACCCTCTGAAAAGATCATGATGGACATCATGGGCTCCCTGATTAAGTCCAGTAATGGTTACCAATATAACCTGATTATACTGGATTATGTTACCCATTTCCCTGAAGGCATCTCCCTTTGGAAGGCCAGCTCCAAAACCATAACCAGGAAAATAGTTCTCCTTTTTCCAAGAGTTGCTGTACCAAAGGAAATTTTAATGGACCAGGGCACTCTATTCATGTCCAAGATTATGAAGTATTTGTGCCAGCCCTTTTGAATAAAATAACTTAGGACCTCACTGTACCACCAATAAATGGATAGATTATCAACAGAACCTTAAAATCCAGATTCAAGAATTTAATATAAATTGAATGAACTGGAACTAATTGTTACTCTATTTCATGTTTTCCATAAGTATGGATATTCAAATTTCCACTGGCTTTCAAGTGTCCTAAAGGACTATTACACATAATCAAGGAAACCTGGGATGAAGGAAAAAAAAACTATTAGAACAACAGATGATCACTATGACAGTATTTGGGAAAGAGTGCAGTCTGTACTACACACAGTAAGGAGAGCATATGGAAAATTCATAGATTAGTACTAGGCTAATTGCCCTTGTAGGCCATTTTAAGCCTAGCCAATTACCCCATGGGAGACTCAAACCCCACACCTTGCGTCTGCAAGGTAAACACCTTAACCATCCTGCCATCCTCCCACTCCAGACTCAAATGAACCAAAAAGGAGTATTTAACCAGGATGCTCACCAAAGAGAATTTCTGGTAGGGACTGAGTCTTTGTCCTGGTCTGCACTAATGAAAATACATTTTTAGATTAGTGGCAAGGTCCATATAAAATTCTTGAGAAGGTTAATGAGACGATCTACAGAATCAAAAAAGTGAGGAAAAGGCACCACAAACAAATTTACACATTAAAGTGTTAACGTCCTCAAGTGAACCAGAGGTCAGTGTAGTAGAAACAGAATCATGCACTGTTAGCTAAGTACAAGATAGGCAGACTGACTCAGTTCCTAAGTAACTGAGAATGTCACCTGTTCTAATGCCTTAAAACAAGAGGTCCTAGCATTCTGATTATAGAACAAAGCTATTTTTTGGACACTGATGTCTTTATCCTTCCCTTACTGAGATGGTGCCAGGTCATAAAG
Source organism: Protopterus annectens (assembly GCF_019279795.1). Lineage (NCBI taxonomy): Eukaryota > Metazoa > Chordata > Ceratodontiformes > Protopteridae > Protopterus > Protopterus annectens. The sequence continues at coordinate 1,227,422,490 of NC_056728.1, read as the reverse complement.
TATGTGCCTAGTCCTACAGAATCCCTGAAGCTCACAACCAGGCAATCCAGGAGTAAATAAAAAGGATGTAAAAATTAGGTCTAATCAAATAATCCAAGAGTGAATGGAACATCTTCATTGTGCTGATACCAAAGCCATGTGGTACTACCTGGTATTGTAAACATTTTTGAAAACTGAATAGCATCTCAGAGTTTAACATGTATGCCATGCCCTAGTGGATGAATCAGTGGAGTAATTAGGGAAGGCTTAGTAACTTCCTACCTTATATTTGACCAAGGGGTACTAGAAAATCCCTTTGTCCTAGGACTCCAAAGAGAAGACAGCTTTTCTCCATGACAAAGGGTCTTTTCAGTGTAATGTGTCACCCTTTGACATCCATTGGGGCCCAGCTAAATTTCAGTCCTGAAACTACACCAGCATTAGCTTGTAGCCTACCTTGATGATAATGGAATTCATTCCACAGGGTGAATTTTCCACCTACCAAAATAAGAGGCAGTATTAGATTCATTACGATAAGTAGATCTCATGGTGAATTCCCCTAAGTTTGGGAAAAGCATGACTGAAGTACTGTATTTAGGACTATCATAAGATGAGGTCTAATTAAACTCACAAGCAAAAACTGTAAGCCACTGAGAAATGCCCAATAGCCCAAACTACAAGCAAGTTCAATAATTTCAGAAACTTGCTTGCTACAACAGGAAATGTATTCCAATCTTTGCTAAAGTGGCCTTCTTCTTAACTAACATCTCCAAGGGTAAGACACCTGATAAGGAAAAGTGGACACCAGGCATGGAAAGAGCCTTTAATAGACTATAACAGAGTATCTGCACAGAATCCATGCTAGTGTGCACTGATTTCTCCATATTCTATTTGATATATACTGATGACTCTGATGTCAGGCTAGTGACAGTCTTTACCTAGCAGTCTGCTTTCTGTGCTGTGCCTAGATGCTCTGAGTAAGCTCTCATTTTATTCTGTTTCTACTATCTGTCTTCTTAATCCGAAGCTACACGTATAAATTGAATTACAGTATGTAATATTATTTCTCTGATGTCTTAAGTAGATTATCAGCATTGTTAATCTAATTCTCTTTTACTCACTTTTCAAATAGTATCCATTGTTATTTTACTAAGCATTTTAGTGGATTATTAGCAGTCCTCATCTAATTTTGTTTTTTAGTCACTTTTCAGACTTAAAGCAAAAAGTCAACTTTGGCTAGTTGTGTGTGTTGTAACCAGGGCTTGTGGTAATTAATCCAGCCCCCCCCCCCCGTGTTTTACCCTAACATGCAGTCAGACATCTTAGTATTGGGACTGCTGGAAACATAGAAGCTTGAAAACAATGCATTTGGGCTACATTATGCATGAAGGGAAATACAATTAAACTATCAGGGGGATTCAATAAACCTTACACAGTCATTTTCCACCATGTGTGCATCGAGCCATGCTCTGCACATGATAGCAAACATATTTAGAATTAGTAAGCATCGTGTAGAGGTGAGCACACATACCCCCTTGCAAACATGGTAAACATCGTGTCATGCTAATTATAGTATAAGCAGCTAAATTGTATGCTAATCAATCCAACATGGTTTAGCTATTCAACAAGCTATAAATCCTCTGTGTAGACTCAGTGCTGGTATTTCCTATGAATTCTAAAGCTTTTGGAATACAGCCACAGAAAGGAATCTGCACAAACTGAATGTTCAGAGCTGCTGCTGCTTTACTTCATTTGTATGTGCTACAGGCTGAAGCCTGTGCTGCTGCTGCAGCCAATAGGCCTTGGCCAAGAAGGAGAAGAGTTTTCAGGCCCCATTTAACTTTTCACAAACTATATGACGTGGAAATTTGTAGAGCACCATAGGGTGGATAGGGATACACTATAGGAACTCTGCAAATTCTTCCATCCTCAACCAGAGCCAACAGAGGGGAACCCATCCCAGTGGAGACTAAAAATCTTAGCTACAGGTACATTTCACAGACCAACAGGGGACATGCTGGGGGTGTCACAGACATCAGCAGCCAGGATCCTTCACCAGTTTCTGAATGCTATACTCTAACATGTCAGTGACCACCTATATTTTCCCCGTAGTTCCGAGCAGAGGGCCAGAAATATGCAGGAGTTCTACAGAGTAGCACACTACCCTAAAGTACTGGAAGCCATAGACTGCTCACATATAGAACTTAAGTTACCACGCAGGGAACAGGGTAGGCTCTAAATAAATCCAATATCACGGAAGCAGTCCACCAGCTGATGACCAAATCACTTTATTACAGGTACGAAAAGCAAACCACAGCAAACGTAAACGCTATTAAAATCCACAAATGCGTTTTCGTCTTCACAAACATGTAAGACTTCATCAGACAAACAAAAAATGTTTGAAAACACCTAATATACTCTCATGTGGTCTGTACCAACCAATAAAGTTCATTGATAGTAAATTGTCATTAATAGTAATTGTCATTGAATGCATCTGCTTACAAGGCTCATTTAAAATTACTAAAAATTAAAACACACTTCAATGCTCAACTTTATAAAAAACAACATTTTCATTAATTTAAAATCCATAGTCATTCAACAAATTATTTAAAAACATTTAAATAAATAAATATATATATTTATAAAAACTACTAAATATTCATTCATTTAAAACCCTTTCAACTTTTTGTTTCCCAACAATTTTTTCCTAACCTAATAACACCATCTGCTGTTCCTAAAGAGCTATTACTGATAAAAATTAAATTTTAGCTGCTCTTAGTTTCAACACTGAAGTTAATGAAATATGACCATTAAGCCCTGGGCAATTAGGAGCATCTAATAAAATCTGCCACCAGAGCTCTTTAAATTCTAGTCTTTCCTCCCAAGGGCCTCCTCTTATTTCTTTTTTAACCTGTTCCAATACAAAGAAGGTGAATCTGGCATTGTTACAATCTAACGTGTGCTTGAACAGAGCATTTGTTTCTTTTTTCTTAGATATTTCATAAATATGCTCATAAATTCTCTTCTTTAGTGCTCTCTCCGTCTTCCCCACATAGTATGACTTACATTCCAAACACATAGCTAAATACACCACACCTTGTGTGTCACAGTTAAAATATCCAGAGGCACTAATATTAATATCCCTTGTTGGCAACAAAATTTCCATTCTGTTACTAATATGTGGGCACTGATTACAGTGTCCACATTGATATGTTCCATATTTTCTATTTTTGTCACATAGTAACATTTTCGTAGAAATTTCATTATTATTACTTGCTTTATTATTTTCCAACAAATTCTTAATACATCTACCATTTTTGTACACTATTTTTGGCATCTCTTTCTTATTATTCAATAGGCTCTAAATAAACAGTAAGGGCTGCCACTCTGTCAACTGCCACGTTTGGTGTAATGCCAAGGCAATCACCTTTAACGTGTGTACTGGCAACTCTGGCAGTTACCACAGCTCACACATCTGGCACACCTCCCAACTGTACCAGATATTTGCTAGGGGGAATTATCCACAGGGTCATTTACTGGGGGCTGCAGGTTATGCACTGGAATTGTGGCTGATGACACCCATCAGAAATGCACACACACCCATGGAAGAATGCCATAATGAAGCAGACACTCAAAACAGAAATATCATAGAGCATGTGTTTGGGCTGCTGAAGTCATGGTTGCAGTGCCTAGATACATCTGGGGGAGCCCTACAGTACAATCCATGGACACGTTTAGACATATTCACAGTATGTGACATACTGCATAACATAATCCTGAGGAACCAACTTCAGTAGGATCATCAAAGGGAAGGGGCACACATCCCACCACCAATTACGCAGACATAGGCGTGCTCAGTATGCCTTTGCATTAGCTAAGAGACACCACTAAGACACTCGCTCAACATTTAGGGGCCTTAAACCTTCTTCCTACACACATACATATACTAACATTGATGCTAGGCAACTCCCACAACCTTTATCTCCCCATGTATTGGGCTGTGTACTGCTTGCATCAGAGTCAGCCCTGAGCTACAACCATGTCAACTGCTACATTTACAAGGTAAGTCTTGAACCTGGATTGTATTGTTTAATAATATGAATGACTGGCATATCCTTGTATTTCACTACTTGGTACTGTAAGCAAGTAAAAAGTGGGATACTGGTACAGAAATGACCTTATCATGTGACAGGAGAGACTAATGGGACTTATATGAGTCCATTAAGTATTAGGCCTCAGGCATCAAAGATTCACACATTCATACCCTTCAAAAGTAGCGATTTTTACTGCATGGCCCAGTTTACCACCATACACTTGTAATAGAAAATCATTTAAGTGAGAAGTTAGAAAGTAATGATACGCATTGCAGTTGCTGACTTCACAACCCTCTCAAGATCATTCACAATAAAGGTGGGAAATTTTGATGCTATCAGTTGTGTAACTTCCCAAGGCCAATATAAGTCAAAGGTAGAATTACTAGTTCAACACCACAAATGCTGCTATACCAAGCACTTTAAGTCAGCTATGCACCCTTAGCATCAGACACAAAGCATATGTATTCCTGAATACAATAGAAAGAAAACAGGGATATGGCACAGTTGTCATCACTTGCACAGGATGTTATGTGTGTGTGTTTGGAGCGAGGAGGTCTAGGCTGACACAAAAGGTCAGTGAGTGTATGTGAGTAAGAAAGAGAAGCAGGCAGACATTTGGATAAACCAATAAATGGCCAGTGAGACAAAATGAGTTTTATGCTGCACGACTGAACCATAAAACTGTTGTGTTTGTGTCTGTGGGGGTCCTCCAGGTGAAACTGGTGTGCGAGTCTCTGCATGAATACAGCCAAACTCTGTGCTGGCTCTACATCTTGGTATATTAGACAGGTGTGGCCCATGCATGGTAGAGGTGGTGGTTCATCATTGTCCTCCTTGACCATGAGAACTTACTCTCCCAGGAGTTGCACTGGCATGTCCAAGCCCACAGTCAGATGCACTGCTGCTACCTGAATGTGACTGATGTCTGCTGGATGAGGTTCCTTCACAGGGACATCCAGAACTATGACCCCATGGCCTGTCATGTCTGGCTGTGGACAGCACACTCATTGATGGAGCAGAGGAAGTACTGCTACTATGGGAGCATGATCAGGCATGATCGTGTTGGCTGACAGCAGATGATGTGTCTGAATTACTCCCACGAAGATGGCATTCACCTCCCAGCAGACATTCCATCACAGACAATGCTCTTTTCATAACAGACACCCCTCATTCCATCACAGAAACCCCTCTTTCCAACATGTCATTCACCTGAGCCATTGAATTGACAACATGCTGGAGACAGTCACACATGTCAGCCTGTGCCACATCTACAAACCTCAGCATTTGTCTGGAGCATCTATGGTAACATGCCTGTGCCTAAATGATGGTCCTAAACATACACTGAGTGGCACAGGAAGAAACACTTGCACCGGGTGGAGGGGGGACAGCAGGCACTATCCCAGCACCCCTATCAAACTTTCTGCATGGCACTATGCCCACACTTTGACAACAGCCAAAATCTGAAGCCACAGAAGTCACACTTCCTTGATAAATGATCTCACCCTCCACCTGTCCAATATCTGAGGGCTCACTGGAATGGGCAGGTGTAGGCCTACTGAATGTGTCCAATGGAATTGCAGGGGATGGCTGCATGTCAACCTCAGTGTCAGTTTCAGCCTGTGTACTACCTGAATGTGTCTCAGTTTGAGCACCATCAGTGTCTGCAGGTACACTAACATCAGGTGGCACACAGGGCCCACACTCCCACTCTCATGATCACCTATGATAAAAAGCAAGAAACAAAGGAATACATTACTACCTGCACTACTATAGTGCAATATATGCTAACAAACTAACAGTGCTACCACTATTACAGACAGTATAGCAATACACACAACAGGCCTGACATTAACAGCAAACATTAAAATATTTATTTAAACTGCTCAGCAGTGCTGACATAAAAATGTTTGGCTTACCACCCGCAGATGAAATTTTCCTCTGCAATTCAGATGGTCCTGGAAGAAGTTAAGCAAGAGGTAAGGGCAACATCATCACAATTAAAAGTAACACAGGGGGTAATACTTTTACCCCTTTATAGGTCCATTAATTATACTTTCAACAAGAATGTGGCTCTCAACTCCAGCCTAAGCTAATAACTGTAGCAATCTTCAACCCCCCCCCCCCCGCCAAAAAAAATATACATGTAACACAGACGTAACTTACTGATTTCAATTGTTTTACTATACAACAGTGTTCAACTGTTAGGATACCAAATCCTTCCAAGAAGCTTGCTCTGACATCCGGAACATGCTGTATTGCACTCTCCTGAGGAGCTGTCTGGATCCCTGATATAGGCCAGGAACTCTTCATTGGGTGTTAATGGTGATTCTGTAGCAGGTCCTCCTCCAGTAACCATCTGGTCATGGCCCACTACAGCTGCTCTCCTCTATGCAGAAGTGATTATATCAGTGGCCCTGTGGCACACCTTCTCATATGCCACTCACGGCATTCACATCATCAACTATCTGTTGCCAAATTGGCATCCTATGTGCCATATTTCCACATCCCCTTTCCAGCAGAAAAGCACCATGTTGCCTAAAGGCATCCACCATCAGCTGGTTCTCAGCCTCAGTGAAGGGGGGTGAAGGACTGACATACCTGTGTGGTATACTCCTAGGTGTCCTAAAAGACAACAGAAGGATAATACACATCAGTATCACATAACTACAAAATAATTGTTTCCAGATAAAAAAGAAAAAGGTAGTCAGTATTACCCACTGGAGAAACATAAAACAAACAGTCTACATATGTGAAATATGAACAACAGGCAAGATGCAAAACAAGGAGAATAACAAAAGCAACACATCCTTGTTTGTGCCATAACAGTAACTCACTTTTGAACAACTCCCAAAGAACAGAAAAATGCCATATTTTGCTAACAAACCATCTTTGGAATGCTAAAACTGCTATCAAAAGAACTCGCCCTGAAACATTTGTACATATTTATCACACAGCATTCCATTTTCATAGTTTGGCAATCATGTATACCTCTGAAATGGCTTGACAAACATGCCAACACCATCAGGATACTTCTAACTGATGCATACAGATAAAAGTGTAAAAGCCTTTGCTTCAGATTTTTCATAAATACATTCCAGCATATGCAGTATGTAGCTGACAAAATGGAAGCATACCTTCTGAAGTTCAGTACTCCTCTGTACAGATGTATTCTGCACAAATAGTGTATGTGCAGTCTTCCCAACATAAACAAGTCTCCTCACCTCTTGAGTGTCTCAGATAATATCCCAGATAACTGAAGAATGAACAAACAACACAGAAATGTAAGACTGGGCTGTGTATTTTCAAGCAATAATCATAACAGGTTGTGTGATCAGTAGGTGCCCTACATCCAAAAATAATAAATGCACAAATAACATTGGATGGTTTGATATCACTGTAGATGCTGCTACAATTGGTTGTGTGCAGACTTCTTTGCTGCAAAGTTGTTTGTGTGACAAAGAGAGATAAGGCACCTATCCTGTGTTCTGAAGGTGCATTGGAATGACAGTTCAAATCCAGATCTATGTAGACATATCTCATGTGAGCCATCATTTTCTTGTGTGTATGTCATACATTTATTTTTCCTCATTTCAACTACTTGCCCCTTTTTTTCTATTTCTCCTTTTCCTGTGTTTGTTTGTCTAATGGTTTTTGGGGGGAGAACACTATTTGCATGATGTGGAGTGTAGCACAATCACGTGAACTGATGAAATGAATAGCAGGTTAGGCTGTCCTTATCTCATTTGCATGAAGTGTGACAGTGCACAAACTGGACAACTGGACAACCCAGGAAGCAGACAGGACCCAGACAGCCACAAATAGAAACTGTATGCATTAAATTAATACTATTGGGCATCACGCAAACTCACTAAGGGATGTTGTACGGAGGTTAACAGCAAGACCTTAAGAATGATTAGTAAAACAGGGAATGTGTCAGCAGGTATAAGTGTAAGGCTGGAGTACAGATTGTCCTGGGTTCTAGTACAGGGCTTGCAACCTTTTTTTACTGTTGTGACATTGTAGTTTATAGCAATGAACTGCAACATAGACAAGTGTTATTTCAACCATCCTGTGACAACAGGTGCAAGTGTAAGGCTGCCATCCACATGGTCATGGGTTCTGATCCATGATATTCCATACACTTTTACTGTTGTTCCACTTCCCAGTATAATCACTCTCACTTATAACACTTTAGATAGTGGACCTGATATTCATTATATGTATGAAAGATGAGAAACTATTATTGTGTCTTTATTTATCTAGCTATGTATTATCACATTTATTATCAGAGGTATGTATGTGGGTATAATGTGTACTAAATTCCTGTAAGTATAATGCTGTTATGTGCACTAGCATGGACTTCATATTTGCCTGAGACACATACACAACTGCCTGTACATCCAATAACCTTTTAATTACAATTACAATTATTTAATTCATCACTACTTGGCACTGCTGCTCTGTGCTTACCATTGCGCAAAAGCATTGGTCGGGGGTGCGCACTTCTGAGCAGCGTGTTTGAGTGATGTTAAGCAGAACACGGCAGTGCCAAACAATGTGTCCACTCCATTAAACACAATAACTGGAATTTGGTAATAACAGGTTTACCCAAGGTCCATAAAAATGTTTTTCCCCCTCCAATGTGACCCATAGTGGCAGGAGAAGGATGGGTAATGGAAACTATTTCAATTTATATAGAGGCAGTATTAGGACCCTTGACTAGAAGTATACCATCAATTTTAAAGGATACGTATCAACTAATTGATGAGTTAGATAGTATATCTGGGCAAGCAATACCTTCCTCTTGCATACTTGTAACATTGGATGTTAAGAGCTTATTTACCTCGATCCCAAATGATTATGGTATCGAAGCTATTAGGGAAATCATGAGCCTAACAGATGGGTTTGATGGGGAACAACAAACTCTTATATGTACTCTATTGGAAACTGTATTGTCCAATAATGTCTTCATGTTTAATGATGAACTGTTTGCACAGAAATGGGGTGTCGGTATGGGCACCCCATGTGCCACTTCTTATGCACACCTTGTGGTATACTACTGGGAGAAAACATTTCTGTTTAACAGTGCATTCTATCCACATGTACTTCTCTATAGACGGTTTGCAGACGATATGCTACTTTTTTTGGAAGGTAGTGTAGATATGTTAAATGCTTTCATAAGTTATTTAGAGTCAACTACAGAGTTTTTAAGATTCACTGTGGAATTTTATTATTCGAAGATAAATTTCTTGGATATAATTATTACTAAAGATTTTCAAGGCCATATGTCCACATCCCTATATAGGAAGCCATGCTGGAAGAATGCACTGTTACATTTCAGTAGTATGCATCCTTGGTTTGTATTTTCAACTATGTTAAAAGCCAATATATTAGACTTACTAGAATCTGTAAGGATATTCTAGATCTACAGGAACAGTTAGACATTATGGAGAGATTGTTTACTGAAAGAGGGTATAGTAATGTCATGGTGAGCAATGTTAAAAAATCAATCTTAGGTATGACCAATGATGATAGAGTTCAGTTAAATATGACTACTATTCGATCCAGAAAGGTTTTTAATGGCCCTCGGGTGGCATTTACAACTAGGTACACCAATGACAATAAGATGATAGTAGATGTCATAAAAAGGAATTGGCATGTACTTACTGTTGATTTATCTATAATGAATATTGTAGGAGAATTACCCATTTTTAGATACAGGAATAGTTAAAATCCTAAAAGGATATTATGTACTGAGCACTTTTCCATGCAATAAATGTGTGATTTCATAACAGATATGCAACATTTTATCCACCCCATTATTGATTATCAATTCACACCCAGGTTTTATGCAACATGTGAGGATATGAATCTTATATACTTGGCGACTTGTACGAAATGTACAGCCTTCTATGTAGGGATGACATCAAGGAAATTCAAAGATAGAATGTATAATCATGTATATGATATTAGAAGAATGAATCAACAGAATGCACTAGCTAAGCATATTGTAACTCATACAAGTCACAGTTTTAAATTTAGGGTGTTACAGTTAGTTACTAAAAACAAGAGGGATGGTAATAATATGAATTATTTGGAGTCAGTAGAGTTATGCTGGATTTTTAAACTACGAGCACATGTGTATCCTGGCCTTAATCAATTTATCAGTATAAAACCTATACTTGCAGCTCGTAGATATAAATAGTCTATTAATAGTAATGTTGGACTACTACACGTGTTATTACTATCATAGGCATATAGTTTATTATTATTTGTTATGGACATCGTATAATATATATTTCTATTTCATTATTTATGTACTTATTTATTTATATTATATATATATATATATATATATATATATATATATATATATATATATATATATATATGTTTCTACGGATTCACTTTAGAAGATCTAATTCCCAAAATCTCGAACCTCATATAGTCGAGACCAAAAGATCGAGTTTTGGAAACTCAAACTTCTAAAATGAAACCCAAAAAAAAAAAAAAAGTCAAACATCGCTTTTGCAGGGGGGCTTTGCCCCCCTGCACCCCCCACACCCCCCCTACTTAAATATAACAACTCCGAGATCGCGCTACAGTGGAGAAAAGGGAAATCTCCCATATTGCGCTGTATGGGGAAGCGCAAAACGGGAGATTTCCCACTTCCTGTCAACACCACAAAAAAGATAAAAACATTACATACACACAGAGTGTACAAGAAGCCTTGCCTCTGTGTGCACGTAACGTTTTAAGGTAAGTAAAGTGTTATTTTTTAAAACTTTACATATTCGATTTACTGAAATGTCGATCATATGGTCTCGACCATATGACATTCGAGATTTCAGTAATTCGATTATGTAAAGTGCTTCCGTTTCTACATATTTCATTGAATATTTTTATTTTTATTTTTATTCAAATAAATTGATGTTTGTTATGTTTATAAACAGTCAACCAAAGTTAACTATAGCTTTATTATCTGACATTTTCTATACACACATTTTATATATACTGATTTATTCAGGTTAATCTTGAATTTTATACAATTCTTATATGTTATATGGTATACCTAGTGAATGGGAAGGTTACCATATATACTAGTTATTTTTTATTCATATTCTAAATATTAAAAGGTCTGATTAGTAATGGCTATGTAATGAATAGCTGTTTATATATGTTTACTTTTTAAATGGTTTTATTCGCGTTATCTAGTGAAGCCAACCAAGATTCACATTGAATTGATGACACAGTGATTACTTAATAAGTGACTAATTATGCTGTGAGGTGTGTCTAATTTTATTCAATTGAGTCAGTATGAAGTGTACATATAGTTGGATGTTTGAATTGTTTAGTGAAATCTGAAGAAGCGTGCCTTGGCAGCATGTGAAAGTGCTCATTTATATGTAATAAATTTTGTTTTATGCTTCATCTCGTGGTGGTCCTATCCTGTTTTTTCTTTATATTAAGTTTTCTTTTTTCTGGAGTTGGACCTTTGGACGGCAGCGGAATCTTGTTATAGAATATTTGGAATTTGGTAATGTGAAAAACACCAAATTCACAAAAAACAGAATAAACTTCAGAAAAAAAGTGTGAAAAAAAGACAAATTGATGACTGTCCACACAGATAAAAAGTTAAGCGATTTCTTTCATTTTAATCACAACAAACTTCTTCCAAACTGACCAGTAAATCAATTAGTCAAGTTTAAATACAAAATTTGATTAATAAATACACTGTTCATTCATCTAACTATTCATACATACCATTTTCTTAAAGGCAAAAATATCAAATGTGAAATATAACACTGAACATGTGTACAGAAAGCATATAGCACATACAAACGCGTGCCTACTATAAAAATGTTTGTCAAATAAACTGTTTAATAGTGTAGTCTATTATTTAAAAGACATTTAACATTTAAGGTCTCATCTAGATGAGGAATATGATATGCCCTAATGAAAACCTGCCATCTAAGCTCCTTGTTTCCCAGGGCATTGTTGAATTCTGTAACAACTGGAGTCAAATCTATTTCATCCAACGCAAAAAATACAAATTTCTTAAAGTTAGAACACTCCAAAGCATGCTTGGCTAAAGCATTGTTAGTGTCTTTATTTCTAATAGCCAAACAATGTTCATAAATCCTTTTATAAAGAGCTCTAGTTGTTTTCCCCCACATAAAAATTATGACAGGTGGAGCACGTAGCCAAATATACTACCCCCATTCTTTTGCAGTGGTATCTGCCTTTACTAACCACCATTTTATTAATGTGTGGAAAATATATTTTTTGATGAATCAATGAACCTGCATTGTTTGCAGTTATAACATGGGTAGGTGCCAGTAGCTCCTCTAACAGTTTTGTGTTCTCCTATTTCTAAAATAGACTTTACACTTGCAACCTTTTTACAAATGAAGTGTGAGTGGTCCCCTAGTACTCTAGCTAAGTCTTGGTTTCCCAAAATAACTTTCCAGTTGTTGGAAATTACCTGTTTGATACTGTGACAGTCAATACTAATAGAAACAGGAAAGGCACAATCCATTTCTTTTACTTTCCCACTGTTATTATTAGTTATAAACCCACTAATTAAAATTGGTGGGAACTTTTCCATCCTAACCAATAATATCTGCTTGACAATTTTCCTCAGTTTTTCATATGGCTACACTCTCTGGACAAACATGGAAATAAGTTTAACAAAGTATAATTCCAACAGTGACCAGGTACCTCTGCAGAAACACAAAACCAATCCAAAGAATAAAAGCAGGCAGAGGCAAGGCTCCAGTTTCTTCAGCTGATTTATTACAAGACACACAAGCACTTTCACCACAAGGCTTCTTCAGGTGTATAAAAACAGCACTTAACACACCCATACTTATACTAAGCATTAACTAGTCACATGATTAAAAAGAAAAAACTCTTAAGGGCACAAAGAACAAGTGTGTCAGCCCACAATAAAATGCATGATAAAATATATAAACTTCATTACATAAAAACTACATTTCATAAAAACAATATTACAAAGAAGATATATATACAAGTACATATGTGCCACGTATAACAGATTCTACCTACGTAATGGTCTATTTTTCAGGATGGGTCTCAATGGTACATGGTCATTAAGACCATGTCCTGTGTTAGCTCTTAATCTCACAATCCATTTAGCCTCCAGGTTGTCAGTTTGAACTCTGGTATCACCACCCCTCAAGTTCTCATAACATTTACCTAATACCATAAATGTAAAGGTGTGTTGATCATTGGTTTCCTTAATATGTTTTGCTAAGGCATTGAACACACTACCCTTCTTAATATGGTATAGGTGTTCCCTGATCCTATCCCTTAATAATCTATCGGTCATTCCCACATAGAATTTACTGCATGCTTTGCAAGTGGCAAGGTAAACCACATGTGAAGTATCACACCTTGCACTGGTTCTTAGTGTATAAGTTACACTAGTATCTGTATGTAGAAATTCCATATCTTGATTTATAAATTTACAGAACTGGCACCTAATGCATGGTTTTGTCCCTGGTGTATCCTCAGTCCTGGTTTGATCTCTGGGATTACATAGTCGTCACCTCAGCAACTTTTTATTTTTAAAAGTAAACTGTGGATGTATTCCTATCAGGTTGCTTACTTGTTTATCAGATGTCAAGATATTCCAATGTTTACCTATGATATCTGTATAGTATCTAATATTTCTAGAATAGCTGAAACACATTTTAAGTGGTTGTGAGATTTGTTTCTGTTGACCCCCATTGCATATATCACTCCCTACCTGTTCAGAGAAATAGGGCTTGGCTCTACTGTGTCTAGATTTTCTCACTCTCCTAATACTTTGGTTGACAGGTTTCTGGTCATAACCCCTCTCTGTTAGTTCTATGTCTATCTTGTCTAATTGTTCCATAAAATCTGTTCCTCTAGCATTCAATCTAGAGGCCCTGTAAGCTTGATTCTGTGCAACATTCCGAAAAATGTATTGAGGGTGCATGCTGTCTTTTCTCAGTAAATTGTTCACATGACATCCCTTTTTAAACATTTTGGTGCTCAGTGCGCCAATAAGTTCTTGTATAATAGAGACGTCTAAAAAACTAACCTCAGTGTATGACCAGTTCATGGTGAATTTAAGGAAATGTGTTAAAGCATTGATGTAATCTACAAACATCATTAGCTGTTCTTTTGACCCCCCCCCCATAAAAGGAAGAGGTCATCTACAAACCTGCAAAAAAATAATATATCATCTTTAAAGTCACCCACGACCAAATAATCTTGTTCCCATTTCGACATTACAGCATTTGTGTAACTGTTAGTACATGATGTTCCCATGGCTACCCCATTGCATTGCCAATAGACCTTATCTCTGAACATGAATACATTGCTCTTCAGTACCAGGCCTAGTAATAACTGTATTAGGTCCACCATGTCTCTGTCATACTCCCTGGTTTCAAGCATTAACTGAGTTACACTGTTAATCCCAAAGTCATTTGAAATAACAGTAAAAAGTGACACCATATCAAGGGTAACTAACAGCATTTGTTGTTTGCAGGCTTGTTGCTCTCTTTCACATGCAAATCTATATAAGTCTCTCACAAAATGTTCAGTGTCCTTCAAGATATAGTCTGACTGCTTAATAAGATTCCTAAGGAATTTCTCCACAAAAATAGATATGGACTCATTGCACCAGTTGCTTCTGGCTACAATGGGCCTCATGGGAGGATTTTCCCTGTTTTTGTGTACCTTGGGTAATCCTTGAATCACTGGGGTAGTGGGATTAAACATAAGGAAATATTTTAATAAATTTTCATCAATGAGGTAGTGGATTTGTACTAGACGACCACTCACACTACATTTATAAAAAGGTTTCAAGTGTAAAGTCTATTTTAGAAACAGGAGAACACAAAACTGTTAGAGGAGCTACTGGCACCTACCCATGTTATAACTGCAAACAATGCAGGTTCATTGATTCATCAAAAAATATATTTTTCCATACATTAATAAAATTGTGGTTAGTAAAGGCAGATACGCCTGTCATAATTTTTATGTGGGGAAAACAACCAGAGCCATCGTTTCACTATTAGAAATAAAGACACTAACAATGCTTTAGCCAAACATGCTTTGGAATGTTCTAACTTTAAGAAATTTGTATTTTTTGTATTGGATGAAATAGATTTCACTCAATTTGTTACAGAATTCAACAATTCCCTGGAAAACAAGGAGCTTAGATGGCAGGTTTTCCTTAGGGCAGATCATATTCCTGGTCTAAATGAGACCTTAAATGCTAAATGTCTTTTTTTTTTAAATAATTTTATTTGAAATATTTTAATATACAATACACTTAAATGACTGAACTTTTTTTAAGTTCAAATAAAATTAAATATATACATAAAAAATGTATAACTATATACAAAAATGTTCACCATATATCTTAATACAATTAAGACATTTATATATAAATTATTTAATGTAATATTGAACTATTTTTGTAACAAATCATATATTTTATTCCAACTGTAGTGTGTAGAAGTATTCTTTGAACATCTATTCCCGATGGTCCGTTTTTTCAAACAAACTTCGTTAAGAAGATTTTTAAATTCTTGTTTTGATGGAGAGGAATTAGATTTCCAATTTCTAGTAATTATTTTTCAAGCTATAGCTAGCATAGACCAAATCAAAGGGTAATTAGATACCTTTATACAGGCTGGAACTTGAGTATTAAATAATAATATGATTTAGTTAAAGTGAAGTTATCTGCAAATATAGCCCGCATAAAAACATTTATATCTTCCCAGAATTTTTTTAATTCAATACTGTCAAAGAACATGTGAGACAAATCTGCATTTAAATGCTTATTACACCTCCAACACTTTATATCTATTTTTTTTTTAATTTTACTCTTTATAAGAGGAGTAATAAATGACCTATTTAGATATTTCCAGGAAAATATTTTCCATCTTAGCGAAGATGTAGTTAGACTTGATGATTTTAATATATTGATTTTATCTTTATCGGTGGGAAATTGATTATTAATGAAATGGAAGGAGTTCCAATAACTGTCTGGGAGAACATCTAAGTCCAATTTTATAGCTTTATAAATATGTGATAATTTATTAGAAGATGGAGAATTATTCTGAAGTGACAGAATCAAGTAATGTATTAAATTAGGTATTACTTTCTTTGCAGAAGAAGACATTGAATCAATATTATTTTGTATAAATTTCCTTCCTTGTACTGAGGTGGTGGAGCTGTGGTAGCGTTGTCGCCTCACAGTAAGACGTTTTCCTGTTCGATTCTCAGATAGAGCGTCCTCTGTGTGGAGACATGTGTGAATGGGCGTACCTTCATTGAAGGTTATGCATCAGGGCCGGCAACTCAGCACGTAAAAATCTACTGCCGATCATTAGCGGACCGGAGTTCAGCTGTGGCGACCCCTAACCGGGAAAAGCCGAAAGACACACACACGATAAATTTCCTTCCTTCTTGCAATTCCAACCAAAGAAGGGATTCAAATCTAAATTCACCATTAAGTATATTTACTGATTTCAAGTCATTATTTGACATCATTTGATATGAAAAGTTTAAGTTTTTCTGTTTAAATGTAATCATTTTTATAGAATCTGAAGTGAAAAGAATTCCTTGTGTATAATGTATGGGAAAAAGAAGGAATAACCAGTCTTTATATATATTATATTTAAGTATGAAATTTCTAAATGATTTTAGCAGAAGTGTTAAATAATTACTTTTAAATTTTTGAAAAGAGGAAACAGAAAACTGATTTTTTAAAGTCCAAATGGAGGGATTATTTATAAGCGACAATTTTTGAGAATTATTTTTTATGGTATCCAACAGTAATATTTCACTTATTTTTTTCCATTTAGCTTGATATTCGGTATCAATTAGAAGAGATATCACTTTTACCATAGATGAGATTGAATGGAATTCCAAATTTGACATTGTTATGCCTCCATTATCCCAGTTTTTCATGCGATAAGTTAATGCAATTCTAGATTTGTTTGGAAAACATAAACATTTCTGAAATATTACATTAATTTTCTTAATTATCAAATTTGGGAGAGGTAGAGAAATGGATTGAATAATGTAAAGTATTTCAGGGAGTAGGATCATTTTAATATTAGTAAGTCTTTCATCCATAAAGAAAGGTATTTTGTTCCACCTTTTTGTCAAATTGTCTATTGTTGTAAGGCATTTGTTATAATTAATTTGTATGATATCTTTAATATTTCTGGTAATTAAAATACCTAAATAAAGAAATTGATCAGATTGTGCTAAATATTTTTTATAATCTTCATGTAAATTAAATTGTTTTGGACCAATTAAGATAATATGTGTTTTATTATTATTAAAAGTTTGACCTGATTTTCTTTGAAATATGTTTATGTTATTAAAGAGAGCTTGAATAGATATGTTTTCATCAGCCAGGGTAAGAAGAATACCATTGGCACACATTTGTATTTTATATGTTGAATTGGAATTTAAATTATATCCTATTATATTATTATCCCATCTAATTAAATTCACCCATGGTTCCATAATTAGTGTAAACAAAGGGGATAATGGGCATCCTTGTTTAGTGCCTTTAACTAATTATATATTTTGAGAAATACTAATGCCGATTTTAATGTATACTTGACTACTTATGTATAACTGGGAAATGAGGTTTATAAATTTATGAGAGAAATTTAGTTTCTCTAATAGAATGAATAATTAATCCTAGTTAATAGAATCAAATGCACTATTAATATCTAAGCTGATTAATGTCAAATTCTTATTTGTTTAACTGAATCAATCAAAATTAAAGTTCTTTTTATGTTATCATAAGAATTCTTATTTACTATAAATCCTGTTTGATCATCGTCAATTAGGTTTGGTAAGAATTGTTTTAATCTATCAGTGTATATGGACATGAACATTTTGTAATCTCTATTAAGTAATGAAATGGGTCTATATGAAGAACATTTGGTGGGATCTTTGTTAGGTTTTAATATGGGTGAGATAAAAGTGTCTTTCCATGAAGGAGGGGTTTTGATAAACTTTTGAGAGATATTAAAGACTTCATGAAGTAATTTTAATGCCAAATTAGATAATATTTTATAAATTTCTGGAATGATACCATAATTTCCTGGGGCTTTATTTTGTTTTAATGTGTTAATTTGTGTTTGAATATCTTTAAGAGATATAG
Source organism: Protopterus annectens (assembly GCF_019279795.1). NCBI lineage: Eukaryota > Metazoa > Chordata > Ceratodontiformes > Protopteridae > Protopterus > Protopterus annectens. The sequence continues at coordinate 1,227,404,226 of NC_056728.1, read as the reverse complement.
ACTTGTCTATGATTTTTTTGTTCTATAGATAATCTTTTATTAGTATATTTATTAGCAAAAGTTTTTATATCTTCTTTAAGATCTATTGTATTAGAATTTTGATTAATATTATTTAAAAACTCTCTAAACTCAGATAGAATGTTATGTAAGTTTGTAACCATCTTTTTTTTGAGGGGAATATATTTCATTAATATGGTTAATTTTATTTAATCTTTTAGTTTTATTAGCCAATAATTTTAAGGATTTTAGATTTGTTGAACAATTGATTAATTTATACTTTTCTAAAATTATTTTTGTTTTATGGCTTAATATTTAGAGAGTTATTTAGAGAGTTTATTTCTTTTTGTGTATCATTCATATCCATATCTGCTTTTTGAATAATCTTTAAACTATCCATTTTATGTTGTATATTACAGAGTTCTTTGTCCCATAGTTTCTTTTTATTATGATACCAACTCATAGTTCTTCCAAATAAATATGCTTTTAGAGCATCCCAAATATATATTTCTAATATGTTATTGGTGTTATTCAGTTCTATAAATTTTTGACTTTCTATTGTGATAAATTCTTTAAATTCTTTTAATTTTGTAATATAAGCAGGTATTCTTTTGATTTGAATAGTATGATTATTATTAAAGAAAAGTTCAAAGGTTATGGCATTATGATCAGCAATAGGGCACATTATTACTTTTGTTTTGCTTATAAAATCTATTAAATCATTAGAAACCAAAAACTCTATCAATTCTAGAGTGTGAGTTATGTCTGTGGGAATAAAAAGTGTAAAACAATGAATTTGAATCAGCAAAATTATTAATGTCTTTTAAAAGGAATATTTCAATAAAATATTTAAACTTTTTAGCTGATGATCAAATTTTCCTTTTACCTTTATTAGAAGAGTCATTATTGTCCAAAATGCAATTAAAGTCCCCTGCTATTATTGATTTCCCTTTTGCAAAATGTACAATTTGGTCTAGATGCTGTTTAACAGTATTAGTACCTATACCTGGAATCCAATATATATTAAATAGAGTATACATTTTTTATTTAATTCTATAATTATAGCGCAATACATCCCTTCATTATCTTTGTAGATATATATTATTTTAGGTATTGGCAATGTATTATTCCACATAATGGCCACTCCTCTTTTCTTTTGAGAGTATTCTATGCTTACCAATACAGAATAAGTTTTGTTGTTAAGTTTAGATATGTCCTCCAACAGCAGGTGGGTTTCTTGTAAAAATATTAGTTGTGATTTATGAAGCTTAAGGTATCTAAATAGATTTCCTCTCTTATTTGCATTATTCAAGTCATTGCAGTTGATGGAAATACTTTTTATAGTTGACATTTAAATTAAATAATATGTGCAAGGAAACTGACCATCGAGTATTAATAATATAATGACTACAAGTAACACTGTATGATATTTCCCAGTTGGAAGGATCATAACTTCTTTTCTGGTATTTTTGAAAGTATTTTCTTTTCATATTAGTGGTGAACACCAAAAAGACAATCAAAAAATTGTTATTATAACTAAACAGTAAAACAGTATTTACAAACCAATCCCATCAGGAGTATAAAACTCCCAATTTAGGTGACATAATATCACCTAAATTAACCCTTAAGCTAGTAGCAACAGCAAACCAGCTTCTGTCAAAATAAATGATGTAATCCTCAAGTAAAGATTATATAACTCCCTTTTGTTTCCCATAAAAGGGAGAAAATAATTATCAACATTTCTATAATAATTAGAGTATTCTATTAACAGTGAAAAATAACTTTAAATGCATGCAATCACTTATTAACCACAAAAGTTTCATTTTATACAGTAAATATAAAGTGAGTATTCTAATATATTAATATATATGTACCCAATCAATTTAGCTTTAATCTAATTCAATTTCTAATTCTTTCAATTAAATTATGTTACTGTAGTAAGTAGCAATACATGTTTTACATTGCTTTCTTTACTGGATTATTTATATAAATTTAATCAATTCTGTTACTATTTGTTATAAAAATCCATATGTTTGCCAAGCGTGAGAAAGGAAACTTAATAATATTTAAAACTGCAAAACTTATTTTAAATAAAATATTTAAAACTTAATGGTTATAATTGAATGCAAAGGATTTACTTTGAGGTAGTCCAGAAAAAGATTATAATTACATACCATATGTCATGTTAAGGATCTAAGTCCCAAACGGCAACTTAAGATTTCGATTGAAGCATCCTAATTCTTTTGTATGATCCTTCCAAAGCTGTAGGATTCAGAAACAAAGATGCTATATAAATGCCTCCATATTCTTCAGATTTAAACTTAAATTTAAATAATTAGTTATTTTTATTGAAGAATTTGTTTTATAGTTATAGGTTGAATACAAGTTTGTATTAGTAATACATATAGTATGTAAGGTAGCCAAACTATATTAGTTGTAATGAACCTTTAGAAATTAAATATAGAAAGCATAAACAGTGTAGCTTAGTGAAACAAAATAATTGCTACATTAAATTAAATATTAAAATTAAGTATTCAAATATTGAGTATTTGTGAGAGTTATTGTGTGTGTGTATATATAATTGTGAGTATGTATTTGTACATGTTTGTGTGTTTATGTGAGGGTATATATAAGAAAGTGAGTGTACTTATATGTAAGTTTTTCTATATATATGTTTTGTGGTAATTAAACTTCTGTTTAGTTGTTATTAATGAATGAATCTTGAAAACATTTAAATCCTCATTTATGTCATGTATGTTAGATTAAAGACTAGGATAAAATGATTTGATATGTAGTGAGGAGTATTTTTAGTTAGGTAACAGTAATATACCATAAGGATTTTTAGATTGAACAAAATAGTTATGATTACAACCAGCGTATTTTACTACCAGATAAATATTAATTGTGATCATCTTTCTAACTGTTAGAGATTACAGCCTTTGAAATTTCCCATAAATGTATGGTGGTTTAGTATTTCTTATACCTTCTATAGACATCTGAACAATAGTGAAAGTTTAATATTAAAGCATATCTATTGATGCCCTATGAGCCTTGGGCTCTCAGAAATAAAACAGTAAGGTTAACAATAATTCATAAAATCTTTGATGTTACTATGCTGAGTAGAACCAGTTATACTAATATTTTAAGAATAAAATATTAGCTGGTCAAATGTGTTATATAAGATAACATCTACAATCATTTCATAATTTAACTCTCTTGAAAGAATGGCATTTCAACATTCTATCATGACGTTGTCAGATGTGACCAAGTTCAAATGTCAAGCTTGCTGATCACTCTAAATGACTGGACTGTTTACTTGCACGGGATATCTGTTAAAAGATATCTAACTTCTCGAGGCTGGATTTTCGTTTAAATTGGTTATGGGTTCTGGTCGGAATCAGTGAGTACTTTCTTTTACAACATTTTCATCACGAGCTATCATTAGCACTCTCCGATCTTCACTTGTTACCATCTAAAAAAAAAAACAAAAAGAGCAACTTTCCAGCACATACTGTACACTTATTCCCAAGCACCCGCCCCCTAAATCCAACACCGTCTCTTCAGCACAAAATCAACCAAGAAAACCATCCCAACTTCTTATTTACTGTAGCAAAACATTTCCTCTTCACCTCCAAAAGACCCCTGATGAATTCACATGCATCTCAAAAAACATTTCCAACAAGTACAACCAAGCACAACCCACAAAGCAAAGTCCCACTTTCATCTGCACCAAAAGAACCGCACCTATCAGCAGCCAATTGCCAAACAGAGTTCAAGGCTGCCAAAAAATGAGAATACATCACAGACTCTACACCCCTCCATATACCCAGTCACCCCAGCCCAAATGTCAACAAAATACATACCAGGCAGACATCTCTAACAGCAATAAAGCAACATCAACTACATGGCTTGTCTATCCGCAAAGCCCACAAACATTTCCTTCACAATGGCTGCAAACTTTTAAATGAAGAGCACTGTATTAAATTGTAATACATTCTAAACAAATATGATTACACTATTTATCACCCTGGTATTTACATGTGAAGCCATACCAGAGCCATGCAGCCAAAAGCCAACACAAAATAGCCCCAGACAAGCTGACATGCTATAATTGAAATGACTGTCATCAAACATAGCCATTTAACAGGTTATTATCATCAGACTACCAAGTAAATATTCTCCAAAGAAAATACAACATTGCCTAAAAGTACTGAATATAACCAATAAACATACTAGCTACAATGCTTAGATATGCTTCAGATATTATTAAAAAAATACTATAGAACAATGCAACCACAAAAACACATCATTAACTGAAAAAAAGCCAACTACTATTAAAACAAATAAGTTTACCTGGAAATCCAGTTTTCCTTCTCCAATTCATTGGGTCATCATAATTGGATAATTAGAATTTTGGAGAAAGACGTTTTCTCATTAATACTTTTGTCTGTTAAGAGTTTAAAGAATGAAATATATTAACAACTTGTTGAGGTAGTTATTTGATACTCATTTTTTAAGATTTTTTTTTTTGGATCAAAGGTTTTCCATGTAATAATGTCCGCATTTCTTTGAAGGCTTGTATTTGCCCATTCCATATCTTTAATTTTTTCTATTAATATGTTGCTTTTAATGAAGGAAATAGCAGAGTCCAGGTTCTCAAATATTTTGTATCAATTTTTAATGAAAAATCTTTAGTCTGGCAGGAAATAGCAAATCGTTTTTTATTTGATTTTTTTTTAATTATTTAATTAAGGATAGGAAAACTTTCCTTTTTGTTAATACAGCTGGAGAATAATCATTATCAAAACAAATGATTTTGTCTTTTATTTTTATTGGTGTTTTAGCCCATGCTGTTTTTAATACCATTTCCTTGTCATGTGAACACAAAAAGACAGCGAAACTTGCGGGTGTTCTCCTTTTCCAAAACTTTATTCCATAAGCGCTTTCGTAAGGACTAGTATCTAAACTTCCTCAGACAAAGTTGCACAAGCAGTCAATGACTTATATACTTATACAATTAATAAATGAAACAATAAAGCAATTATATAAAAAAAAACTATTGAATAATTAAATAAACAACTCAATTCCTTTCCTGCTATGGAAAACTATTTACTTTGTATTTCCATATATAATTCATGATTTTATTACTAAATACCTAGACACTAAATTAGTGACTTGAATTAATATAAAATACAAATGTATTAAGTAGAAAAATATATATATATATAAAAAAACATTTGTGGTATAATTAAATAAATGACATATCTGGGGCTATGTTTTTGTGTTAACCCCCCCACACACATGCACACACATACACACACACACACACACACACACACACACATACACACACACACACACACACACACACACACACACACACACACACATACACACTCTACCTGTCTAGCTGTTTAAGTTTCAAAATGCATTTAATGGAAGCATATTCATTAAGGCCAGGGTGTGTGTGTGCAAAATTTCTAATTTGCCACAACAATTCTTCTAACCTTAATGCCCATGGCCCTCCTCTTTTGTTATATAGTTCCTGGTGCACAATGGCAAACAAAAATTTGTGAGTGGGATGTTGCAATGTGTGCCTAGCCAAACCATTTCCTTGTCATGGGATGAAAGAAATTTTACTATGACAGATTTAGTAATACTACATTTGTTGTTTTTAGATGTTACCCAGGATCTATGTGCTCTTTCGATATCATATGATAAAGCTTCTGCTAATTCCAAAATTTCAGGAAGCCATGAGGATAGAAATTTCTCCATATCATCTCCTTTTGTGTTGTCAGGTAAGCCAAATATTCTTATGTTGTTTCTTCTTGACCTGTTTTCTAGATCATCAACTTTTGATGATAGTAGTGTGTTTTGTTTTAGAAGGAATTCAATATTATGCTCATTTTCTTGAGTTCTGTTATCTATGTCATTCAGTGCTGTTTCTATGCCAGATATCTGTTTCTTCTGTTGGGTAAGGTCATCATGAATAAGATGCATTTGTTGTGTACATTTCTCTTTAAAGTTGCCCATTTTCATATCCATTTTATCTATTTTTGTTGAAACTTCTTGTAGGTTAGTTATTAATGACTGAAGTTCATTTTTAAAGGTCATTTCCTGATGTATAGATTTGTTGAAGTGCATGTTGTTCTGGAGTTGAAGATTTCTTAATAATATTTTGACAGGAAAAATCAAGATTTATGATTTTTTTTATAATATCCTAATATATAATTTCAAAAATTTATTGAAGTCAAAAAATCCAGAAATAGGATAAATTTATTATTAAAATCCTGTCAAAGAAAGGGCTGAATGACAGAGCTGATAAAAATGCTGCTACAACTGCGGACATCTTGGACATGCCCCCAAATGTCTTTTAAATAATAGACTACACTATTAAACAGTTTATTTGACAAACATTTTTATAGTAGGCACACGTTTGTATATGTTTTTTGTACACATGTCAAGTGTTATATTTCCCATTTGATATTTTTGCCTTTAAGAAAATGGCATGTATTAATTAATAATTAAATTAATGGATATTTGATTGGTTTATTTATTAATCAAATTTTATATTTAAACTTGACTAACTGATTTACTGGTCAGTTCTGAAGAAGTTTGCTGTGATTAAAATGAAAGAAAGCGCTTAAATTTTTATCTGTGTGGAGAGTCATCATTTTGTCTTTTTTTTTCACGTTTTGTTTCTGAACAATAACTGGAATTGGCAGAAAAGCATCAGTTTCCATTGTTCTTGATCCATTATAGACATGGCAGCCATTTGTGGGGAAGATGCCAGGTTTAGGGCACAGAGGTGAGGTGTCCAGGAGTCTAGGATATTAATTGAACACCTACTTAAGAATCACAGCCAAAGGCTTCTGCAGGGGGACTATTCTAGCTCCCAGTACAAGTCTGAGGCTTGGGATAGTTTAGCCCAGGCTGTATCCAGTGCCACAGGTATCCAGCATACTGTAGAGCAATGTCGGCATCATTTCAATGACCTAAGGAGGAAGATGGATACCCTCTATTGTTGGATTGAGGAATTCAGGACTGAAGACATCCTACACCTGTGTATCAACTACACAGAGTACTTGTAAGACTTAGAAAGTTGAATATAGACAAGACTGGAATGCATAATGGTGTTCTGTTCTTTTCTGTTTTTCCACATCTGGCACTGATTGCGATTGCAGTGTCAGAGTCCATGAGGCTAGATTGGTGAGAATGAAGGAAGCATGTGGTATGTATGCAGTAGGAGACTAGTGTTATGGTAGCGTTATAAGTTAAAGATAACTTTCTTTTGGTATTTTATACAGTTGTATCAAATTGAGTATGCATATCCCAACTGTAAACACAAGTGTACATGCATTAGTCTGTAGCACAAACCAAGAGTACAATATTAGACTTTAATCAGAGGTTATGAGTTCAAATACCACACTTCACAACTATACAATACTGTTATTTCTTCAATAATATCTACATTAAATTAAAACCTGTTACCAGTGGCACAGATGCCCTTCTGTAAACTGTAATATGTATAACTGTAACATGCATATTTTTATTTATTTTAATTTATTTATTTTACATTTGTTTACCGGGAAAGTCCAACTGGAACAAGGTCCATTTACAGCGGAGGCCCGGGGAGAAAAGCTCCATAACATAATGGTACAAATACAACAAATGGCAAAAAAATTTCTGTACAGAGGCATATATAAAATCAGAGCTCCATGTCTTTATATGACAACACAATCCACGAATGACAGAAAATTTCTATACAGTGGCATATATACCGTCTAGGAGAGTTTTCATACCTTAGTTTGATTTGAGCAAGCTTGGTATATAGATAGCAAAACTTTGAATGCCATATTGGTAGTACAAAGCATAAAAGTAAAGGAATGGAATTTGGAAAATAATGCTATTCGGGAGATATGCCATAGCGTGAGAAATAGTTGGCAAGTTAGGAGGAGAGCAGAAAAGATTTTATGTGATACAGGGACAGAGCCATGATTGCAATTGTGTGACTTTAGTGATTTCTTGAAAAGTGAGATGGATGGTGCAGAGAAGATACTTTGGGGGAGGTTATTCCATTCTCTAGCAATGGTGTGGGAGAACAGACTTTTCCCTGCAGTGTTACTGACTTTGGTTATGCAGAGCAGAATTTTGTTGGATGAGCGTAGAGGGCGATTTGCAGAATATTGGTTTAGAAGTTGGTTTAGGGCTGGGGTTTTCAGAGGGTTCCTTATTATGTTGAAGGTGAGGACTAACTGGTAATAGCTAATTAGCTAAAGGAGTTCTAACTACTGTAGTTGCTTCATGGCAAGACAGTGATGACTTCTAAAAATGGAGTTGTTAGCGAATTTTGCAATTGTATTGTAACATGACTCTAGTTTGTTTAGGTCTGTTTTCCTGATATGAATTAGGATTGGTGAATCATAGATTAGGGTAGACAAGAGGTGGGTTTGGGCTAAGGAGATTCTAGCTTGGTCCAATAGGAACTGTTTGTGTTTGTATAGGGTTCCTAGTTTTGTATGTACCTTTGTGATGGTTTGTGAGATATGGGCATTAACGTTTAGATTATTATCTATTTCAACCCCGAGCAGCTTAGTGTGAGGGGAGGGGGAGATTGTGGCCCTGTTTTTGGAGGTTATAGTGAAGGTAGGAGGTGTGGATTTGGATTTATTGGGGGGTAAAAAGGAGTAATTTGGTCTTGCTGGGGTTTAGAATGAGTTGGATATTGGTAATCCATTGTTCCACAGAGCAGAAGGATTCTTGGGTGAGCTTTTGAAGAGTGGTTATGGTTGGGGCTGAGCAGATTAGGGTGGAGTCATCTGCGTACTGTATAAGTGATGCATGCAGGGTGAAAGTATGTAGTTTGTTAGTGAAAATGGGGAATAGTAGAGGACCCAATATTGATCCTTGTGGGCTGCCTATAGTAGTTGGTAATAGAGGAGATAGTGTACTTTGCCATTTGACTGATTGTTTTCTGTCAGAGAGATAGCTTCTAAACCATGAAGTAGTAGAGGGAGCAAAGGGTGAGGTTGACAGAGTGTATAAGAGTAGGTTGTGGGAGACCATATCAAATGCTTTTGATAGATCTAGGAATATGGCTGAGACTAATTTGTTGTTGTTTCTTAGATGGTTAATCTGATTGGTAAAGGAGAGTAGAGCAGTGGTTATGCTATGGTTTGGGCGGAGACCATGCTGTGTGGGGGAGAGGAGGTTTTGTGAGGATAAGAAGTGCATTACCTGGGTGTGAATACATTTCTCCAGAAGCTTGGAAAGGGGGGACAAGATAGCAATTGGCCAGTAGTTTGATAGTTCATAGGAGTTTCCACCTTTGTGAAGGGGAATTATATGTGACACTTTCCATAGATGGGGTATGTAAGTTTCTTGTATAGAGCGGTTTATAAGAATTGAGACAGGCTAGGCTAGAGATTCTGCAGCTAATTTCAAGGATTACTTGCTGCAATCTGTAGTATAGTGTGCATCTGTTAAGAGGTGGTAGTCTTAAATGTAAAAGTTAAGATAATAGAGTCAAATAAATTTATTAATGCACTGTATGTCACATATATAATCTGTAGTATAGTGTGCATCTGTTAAGAGGTGGTAGTCTTAAATGTAAAAGTTAAGATAATAGAGTCAAATAAATTTATTAATGCACTGTATGTCACATATGAAGGTACTAATCTTATCTCTTTTTTTGTAAAACCAAAACCCCCTATCTCTCTTTATTTTATTTAATTTAATATTATTTAAATATTTTGCCATTCTTTTATTTTATGATTTATTTTTATGTTATTTTATTGTAAAAAATTAAATTTTATTTTATTTTACTCTTATATTTCCTTTTTTAATTTTACTATTTGTCATCAAAATGTGTCTATGTCATCCATGTGTACCACATCACTAAATGCTCCACAGCACAGTGGGGTAGGCCACCCCACTGGATCCAGCTGCCCCCCCCCCTTGCCGGCTCCAGCACCGATGCCCAGCATGTCTGGGAGCCAACCTGGCAGCACTGCCTCTGCTGCCCCTGCACTACCTGCACCCTCAGGTAGTCCTGCCTCAGAAGCTGGTACAGTGGTACCATCCAGGAGCAGTGGCAGAAGTGGTGATTTTATCACCCGCACCGAGTTGCAGGGATGGTGCATAGGGTTGTCCACCACACTGTTGGTGCACATCTATGCTGGTTGAAGAGGCTGCTCTCCCTCATTCTGCATAGTACAAGGAGAAGGGGACATCAAGCACTCCAGCCACCAGTGGAGTGAGTTGACAGTGATGTCAGTCTAATGAGTGAGGACTCGATTCTCACTCTCACTGTCACCCAGCGTCATGACCATAGCTTCTGAATGTCTCCAGCCTTACCCCAGTCATGGTGTCCCCCAAACTTTTGTGAACATCACCATCCCTGTCTTTGGTCTTGGTTGTCTTGTTAGTCTGCAATTGCTTCCTCACCTACCCAACTTACCTGACCCAGACATAACTATGTCCATTCTCACATACCTCTCGCTCAAATAAATAATACATGGGCACCTGTCAAAAAAATTATCCCATACATTTTGCACAAGTGTCTTCTTGACACACTTGATTTGGTGCAATTGGCTGTACAACATGATTGTGTTATGGTTACCCCTCTCTGTGGAAGTGACATTCCAAATTCAGTTAATATTTTGCACATATGTTCGGTTTACACTGTTAAAGAAATGTATAGCTATAGTTCTTTCCTACCTCCCTCCTGCACATTACTGTCCTGCTTTTCCCTTGTTCTTCCCCTGCTCGCTCCCCATTTCACCACTTTCCTGTCCACTCCATTTTAACACCTTTAATCTGGTCAGAAAATAGAATCACACACAACACACATAAGTTGCTGGAAAAGCAATGGATCCCTTCACTTTTTGGGATCCATGTTTGCGCAGAGGTGCACATCTCACACCAACATTGAGCAGCGGCAGACAGTTGAGGTTACCCCCCCCCCCACCAATGCTGCTTAATACCACTGCGCTATACCAACACATCTTGTGTAAACAATTTGTGTCACTGCATTATTGCAATGTATTGAAAAGTATTTTAAAGCATTATATACACCTGTATTCGAACCCAGTACCATCTGGCCCAAAAATGGAATGTATTAGTGCATTAACACTTGCTGCCACATAGTCAATTAAGCAGGAGGTGTATTTCATAGACTCAGTACTGTAAGACTTTAGCAATGAAGCTCATATGTATGCACTGCTTAGCTATATGCAAACATGTTTATCTCGCATGTGTATGCACTTTAACTGACTCACAAACCTGTTGCTTGATGTGCTATGGAAATGTACATATTATGCTGTATTACTGCTGTTTACTGTGCATTTCTTGTGTATGACATGAAATTACATGTGGAAACATTACAAATTGAGGGTCCAATCTAACAATATGTCACATATTTACAATACATCCATGTGTTGCCACCCCTTCCCCGCAAAGCACTGCAACCCTGGCATCTCAGTACTTTTTCTACACATACAGTATATCAACCACACTACAAAATTTAATATAAATTTTGTGTGCTATGCAATACACATAAATCTGGCAACATGCAGAACTACAACTGTTGAACCATACACCTATAAAGCCTTATCTGCAAGGTTAGGGAAGGAATCAGTATGGACCATATCCACAGGGATATATGTGACCTTCAACACACTTGACATGACCCATTTTGAGTTTGTCAAGGGTAGAGCTTGCTTATTGAATCTTGTGGACTTCTTGGATACTGACCCCAAAGACCTGGATGAGGGATAACAGGACATACCACCTATATTGAGATATCCAAGGCCTTTGACAATATCCCCATTCATGTCTCATAGTGAAGACCTACCATGTAGGAATTAAGCCATACAGTAGTAGAGGGATAGTCAATTGACTCACCAACAGAACACACACTCTCAAAGTTGGGAACTGCACCTCCACCACTGGCTGCTTACAATCACAGTACCACAAGGATCTGTGCTGGCCCCTCACCTGTTTGCAAAGTACTTACCTGAAGTGTAGGCAATGGTAGATGGCATGCGGTTTACCAAGACTGTAGACGAGTGGTAACTGGACGCTCTAATATATAGAGTCCCCCAATGATGGTAACATATTACAAAAGGGTCTGTTACACTTAAATGAGTTGTGCCAAACTCATGGACTGAGCCTTAAAGCATGCAGTGCCTCAATGTACCCTTTGACAATAAAGTACCCCTGCTAATTAGGATATACATAGCACCCCCAAGCTAAAACACAGTGTTGTAAGATTTGGAAACACATGTTGATGGCAATCTACACTTTCACCACTATTGGGTCCATAGTAATGACATGCACATTCTGCATTGTGCACATCACACACATGGACATCACATCCAAGACCAGAGTGGTCATACTGCTGCTGCACTCGATCCTTATCAGATCACTAATTGGGTACAATGCCCACACCTGTCTATACCTCATCAGACACCGGAAGCAATTTGAGAAAACACAGGTTTCTGTCTGGGAGACTCCATAGGTTCATAGGTTCATAGGTGTGTACTAGGCTAATGACCCTGGAGCCTTTACAAGCCTAGCCCATAGGATTACCCTGGCATTATGCCACCCAACCTTAGCTCCCAGTGCCTCTGTCAAGTAGAGCTACCAGAGTGATCCCCGGGGTGAATTTTCTATTTCCCATCCACTCAGCAAGATTTCTCTTGAACAAGGCCGGTGAGGTGCTCTGTTTGACATGTATGGGAAGTCTATTCCATAGCACGGGCAGTCTCTGGGTTATGAACCTGTCCCTCCAGCACATTCTGTTGATTGTGGTAATGAGGTTGAGGTCTCTGGAGCATGTGGTGCGGAGGGATTGGGATTTCTTTAGATGTAGCATTTCTAACAGAGCTGGGTCAGACATGGCTTTGTAAGTCAAGCAGAGATCGCCTCTAAGTAGGCGATATGAGACAGAGAATATTTATATAACAACCAAAGGAATGACCTGTGAAAAACAGCTCCACTTTCCAAGCAAGTACTTTTATTTTTTTGTAAAAAGAAGATTTCTCAGAACAAGATTTCTCTAGCGCCTCAGCATTCGCCTTTACAGAGTAAAACTTTCATTCCTAAAATGCAATCCTTTTATATTCAGCTCAAACACATTTCCATTAATCAATTAAAACTCATTCTAATATACTTTTAAAGTCACAGTTAAAAAATCATAAAAAACACTGCCAATTACATTCCTTATTTAATTTTTTTTATTTTTTAACTCACAGGTCATTCCTTTGGTTGTTATATAAATTTTAACGGGCTGATGAAGACCTAGTTGAAAGCGCTTGCCGATTTTTATATGAATAAACTACCTTGGATATACTCTGTTGAACGCTTGGTTTGTCATTGAAGGTTTCCAAGCTATTGTTCCTCTGAAGTTTTGCTCTTGAATCAGGTACTTTATTTGAATTAACTGTTGACTCCATCTACAAGCAGATAGCTTATTTCTGTATGCACTGACTCGCATACTGGCGTTGAATAACAAGCCTGCATTGCATTTACTTGCTTTCTTTGTTATATGACTTTGGATATGTCCCGTTGAACGCTTGAGGTGCTGAAGAGTTTTCAAGCCATTGTTCCACAGAAGCCTGATACAGTACTTGGTATACTTTTGCTTTTTACGGTGATACTGACTAACTGGTAACTCTATCTGTACGCAGCTAGCGTATTAGTGTATTTGTGTGTTATACAGACTGCTGTTGATTGATACGCTCTACGCATACTGTGCCACCACGCCTGCATTTCATATGTTATATAAATTTGCCAAGCTTCTGGGTTGTTGTATTAATATTGAGACAGAGAATAGTTGGAGTTTTTTGAGTCTGTCCATATAGGTCAAGTGTTTAAGGTCTAGAATCCTCTTTGTGAGGTTCTTTTGCAGCCTCTCCAGTTGTTGCAGGTGTCTAGTGAGGTACATGCCAAATGGGGCATTGTACTCAATGATTGACCTAATTAGGGAAGAGTATAGGGAGACAATGACCTCTTTCTTCCTGGATGCAAAACCCTTAGTAATGAGATGTGCCACACAGAAGCACTTTCTCACCACAGTGGCAATCTGGTGGTCAAACGAAAGGTTGCTGTCAACCTGTGTTCCCAGATCTCTTATAATGCTTTCTGTGTTCACTGGACTACCATCGATGTGGTAATTCATGGGAACTGGGTTTTTCCCAAAGGGGGTGATGACACATTTTTTGGCACTGAGCTTAAGGCCATGGTTCTGACACCAGTCTTTGGTCTCAGTGAGGCCTTCTGTAGGATGTCAACATCATTTGGGGAGTTAATAATAGCTCCCAACTTGCAATTGTCTGCGACCTTTGTCAGCCAGAGTCCCTTTGTGTTAGCCTGGACCTCAGAGAAGTAGAAACCAAACAGGAGAGGACCAAGGACTGAACCCTGTGGGACTTCACTCATGACTGGTTGGCAGTCTGACTTGGATTCAGCTACTTGGAGTCAGCTACTTTCACACTGTGGGCCTCTAAACATGACATACATGGAAAGCTTGAAAGATATGTCACCATACTCAGTATCATGCAGGCTGCTGAGAGGCGATCTATGCCTGCCCTACAGAGCAGTATCAGACACTGCCTTTCTGGAAATATTGGACATCTGAAATCAAATGGGACAAGAACAACTTGCCCCAGGGTTCTCAGCCTAGCCTGTGACATAAACAGAACATGCAGGGGAGACAGATATATCCCCCAATGATTCACGCTCCTCTGTAATAGGCTCCCACTGCATGTGATGCAGTGCTCCTTAATGACCCTGTTCAAGCATAACCTTGACTGCTGGTTGGGTGATTGCAAAGTCACTTCTGGGGTGGCACCTATGTCCCTCATGGACTGGGCCAGTTGGTGTTACAAAATCGCTGTGCTAAAAAATGACCATCCAACTATGCTCAATAAGGGTACTTGTGTTTTTACATGGCTAGACTTCTAAACACCCTAGTTCCATTAGGCTAGTAGCCTCCTATTAACCTATGAGGCTATGACCCTATGAAGGCCTCCTAACATCTTGTCTCCCACATGGCCTGCTGATCTCATCCACCCTAAGTTCACCTGCACTCTTTAAAATTCAAACTTGTGCCATGGTGCTAGTGTAAAGTACTGTGTACCTTAGATAGTTAGGGATTCTGTTCTCACTGTAGTCAACTGGGCTTGTGTGTGTATAGACAGAAGAGCAGAAATGTGTATCCCACAATTACTACTCCAATACCATGGATTGGCAGTATTTTGATTCGTGCAGATGCCTACACATCCATTTCATGCAGCCCACCCAATATCCTGTCTCACACATGGCCTGCTGATGTCATCTACTATAAGTTCAACTGCACTCTGGTAAAAGCCAGACTTGTGCCGTGGCACTTGCATAAAGTACTGTGACCTGTAGCCTGTGTGCTTAAATAGGGGTTCTGTTCTCACTGCAGTTAACTGGGCATGTGTTTGTATGTGTCTAGACAGAATAGCAGAAGTGTGTATCCCACAGTTACTGCTCCAATACCATGGATTGATATTGTTTTGATTCTTGCAGATGCCTACACATCCATTGCATGCAGTGCACCTATCTTGTCTCCCATATGGTCTGCTGATGTCATCTACTATAAGATCACCTACACTCTTGTAAAAGTTTGGCTAGTGCCATGGCACTTGCATAAAGTATTGAGTTCTGTAGTCTGTATACTTAGGCCTTCTATTCTCACTTCAGTCAAGTGTGTGTGTGTGTGTGTGTGTGTGTGTGTGTGTGTGTGTGTGTGTGTGTGTGTGTGTGTGTGCGTGTGTGTGTGTGTGTGAGCTCTTGCTTAACATTACAGAGAGCATTTTACACCAGCATGTGGGACACTTTTATATTCTCCTGAACAGACACTGCTGATGTCATCAGCTATAAAGTGTTGTCTGACATATTCCAAATCAGACTTGTGCAGTGTCTCTTGCATAACGTACTGAGTTCTGTAGTCTGTGTACTTAGATGAGTAGAGGTTTTATTCTGACTGCAGTCAACTGTGTGCGTGTGTGTGTGTGTGTGTGTGTGTGTGTGTGTGTGTGTGTGTGTGTGTGTGTGTGTGTGTGTGTGAGCTCTTGCTTAACATTAGAGAGAGCATTTTACACCAGCATGTGGGACACTGTTATATTCTCCTGAACAGACACTGCTGATGTTGTCAGCTATAAAGTGTTGTCTGAGACACTCCAAGTCAGACTTGTGCCGTGGCACTTGTATAAAGTCTGGAGTTCTGTAGTCTGTGTACTTAGATAGATAGTGGCTCTATTCTCACTGTAGTCAACAGGGTGTGTTTGTGAGCTCTTAAATGACATTACAGAGAACATTTTACACCAAAATGTGTGACACTATTATTACCATATTCTCCTCAACAGACACTGCTGATGCCATCAACTATATCAGATTTTTGGATATGCTGTACTTCCACCGGGGCAGGGTCAGGCACTGGTCTAGAGGCCAAGCAGACATCACCCCATCCTATACCAGACAGATTACAGTGACGTGGTTTTAACTCTATTCACATACATCATGACTTGGTTTGTAGGCCCTGTGTTATCTTGATGAGAAAGCCCTGTGGTCTCTCCAGCTGTTGCATGTGTCTGGTGAAGTACATGGAAAACAGACATTATACTCTATTACTGTTCTGATAAGGTTTGACTACAGTGCTGTCATACAATCCTAAGATCCAAATATGATGGCATGACATATGATTTGCACAACATAGACTTTCAATACCAGTAGGGACACTTGGTGTTTGAAGTTCAGAGTGCTATCTACATGTGTTCCCAGTGCTGGCAACACTGGGTGTCAGTACAACAGGACTGTTGTCAATGCTGTGATTAACATGGAATTCCACTTTTCAGACAGACAACATAAAAAAAAGACATTTCTGCATTTATTTGTAGATTGTGTGCCTTTGTCTGCATTCATTTGTCTGTATTAGCACCTCCTATACTTTGTTATT
This sequence comes from Protopterus annectens, assembly GCF_019279795.1. Taxonomy (NCBI): domain Eukaryota; kingdom Metazoa; phylum Chordata; order Ceratodontiformes; family Protopteridae; genus Protopterus; species Protopterus annectens. The sequence goes on along the minus strand of NC_056728.1, from coordinate 1,227,387,242 downwards.
ATCATTGGTGGACTCAATGATTGCACCCAATATGCAAGAATCAGCAAACTTGGTAAGCCAAAGGTCATATACTTTAATCAGAACTGTTGAGAAATAAAGTCCAAACAGTAAAGAGCCAAGCACAGATCCCTGGGGTTTGCCAATGGTGACAGCTCTACTGGTACAGGTTGGTTCACCAACTTTCACAGTATTTGTTCTGGCTGTGAGCCAATTGGTTACCTATCTACTGACATAAGGGTTACTCTCCAGCTTGGAGGGTTTCTCAATGATGCCTGCATGGGGAATTGTGTCAAAACCCTAGGGCAGATCACAATAGGCAGTTTGTACTGTCTTAACTTTATTCAGGTCTATTACATGGAAGCAATGGCCTGTTACAGCATCACAGATCACCTACGGTATGACTTGGCACCCCCATCTTCTTGATATGGTTGAATACACATGTCAACACCCCCTCCACATGGGCTATATTCCCATACAAGTGTGTACATCAACATGTGCTCATCTGAGTACAGAAGACGCATGTATAGAGACATCCTGCCTCTCCTTGACTGTGAGGTAGACCTACATGTGATCATGGACCCTATCTACATGTGCAGCAGTCATATTACAGCTGTGTGCAACAGATCTGTGTGAGTTGTTAAGGCTACGATAGGTCTGTTACATCTGATAGATGTCCTCAAAGAGGTCATCAAGGGCATGCATGACAACAACACTATCATCTTGTGGAACTTGACAAGGTCAAGCATTTGACAAAAATCCACACTGAGGTATTCACTCAGCACTGTGATATGTGGCCATAAACAGCTATATCACCAAATGGGTAGACCAGTGTATCACATATGTGGCATCTCACTATGTTGAAATGTGTGATGTGACCTATATCTTGGGCCAGTCATCATTTTCTGTCCATTAGTTAAGTGATGGACATAACAGATGATATGCATATGCTGTGTCCGCACAACTGTCAGAAGGACTACAGAATGTGGGTAATCATTGACTCCAACTGTGGCATTAGTATAATGCAGACAGTAGCAACACATAAACACTACTGCCAGAGGCTTGACAAACACCGGCATTGACAAGACACATGGGGGATTTGTAAATTAAGAAAACAAACACACCACCCAAGTATAATGTGGATATCACACTCTATAATCAGACTAATATGTATGTGACCCATGTGTTGGGATAGATGGTAAGTAGTACATCCACCAGCATTTGGTTACAGAGCTGACTACTGCTTTGAATATAACACAATTACTGGTTATGTGAAGGACATCCACATCAGTGGCCATAGTATCTTCATGGTTGCCATCCTTCATCACACCAATAACTGTGTACAACACACCTTACTTCAGGTACCTCCTGACACATTTCCATTGATGTGTAACTGAAGTGTCCCACCTTTGTCACACTGTGCTGTCACACAGCTTATTGGCCATACCTGGGTATTCTTTCTGTGGACTATACATGACTGTCTGATAGTGCGGAACATCAGTCAAGTTGTTACACCAGACACATGTGCACTACCTGTTCTGCTTATGCACACCCTACATACATAGGTGTTTGACAGCATTAATGACATGTATATCATTCATGACGATGTGGACTATGCAATGGATTATGCAATGTATATATATATATATATATATATATATATATATATATATATATATATATATATATACATATATACCATGCACATAAGGCAACTAACCTGTATTGCCCATACTGTCACATACAGGTATAGAAGTGTCCCTCCTAACACTTCCTGCAGATATTACGGTGCCAGGACAGTGCGTGGTTACCCTCAGATATTACAGTGCAGGACAGTATGAGTGGTTACCCTTAAAGAGTGTGGCGGTATCATAATAGTTGTTCAGGAGTGCATGCGTGTGTGTGTGTGTGTGTGTGTGTGTGTGTGTGTGTGTGTGTGTGTGTGTGTGTGTGTATACTCATCTCTTATTACTGTAAATCACATACTTTATGTCAGAGGCATGGGATTGCTGGTGTTATTATTCTGATATTGCCCATGATTGTGACTGGTTCTTGTAATGTTTTCCATGAGCCTTTACCTGTGCCCACCTTGCTGTAGACCTCTGCTGATAGTGCACTCATATTCAGGTATATCAATTTGCACAGCTTCACAGTATGCACTCTACCCCAGTTGTATGTCAGATCCCTGTTAAATGTTCTTGCATTATTCATGTAAGGATGCTTATCTCACGCAGACATCCTCCCCATTGTTATCTCACCTTGTGTGACAGTCACACAAAACACATTTTCACTGTACAGTCCTTACTGTACCATATAGATATGGGATTGGTGTTACTGCTACAACCATCTTCCATTGACATACCCTCCTCCTGTACATTGGGTAGTTTTACCTGTCCTGTTTCTCTGTGTTCATTCCTGCAATTCATGTGTGTGTCCCTATTCAATACACACACTTCCCCTGAGTGTTCATTTTACATGGCAGTACATGTCCCGTTACAGATCATTTAAACAGATTTAGTACGCAATGCTAGGAATGGGATATGACAATACTCTGCACTGCTGTCCTGCACCATGTTTGGACCATGTACTTCACATTCATACCTCTCAACTGTCCAGATATTCCCAGGATGTCCAGATGTGCTCCTTATCAAATTTGTGGCTTTCTGCCATATCACTGGGATGATCTCAGGACTCATGTGAGGCAATATTGCATACATTTGAGTTCATACCTCTCAACTGTCCTGATTTGTGTAGAATGTCCAGTTTTGTCTCGCATTTTTGATCTTTTCCTAATAACATTTTGGTTTTCTAGAAAATCATTGGCATGTCATTGCAGATTGAAGTCAGAAACTGATGACAGACATTTGAGTTTCAAACTTCATGCTCTTCAAAAAGTGAAGGCTACAGTACAACCTATTATTCTATAACTTTCTAAGTTTAGAGGAACAATATTAAACATCTGTTCCTATTTTGAGGCCTTTGTCCCCCCCCCCCCATTATTTATGGCTTTGTACAGATGTCTTGCTCTAGCAGGTTAAGAAGTATGTTCGAGTTTCATTATAACACATTTCTATGTAACATCTTTGTCAAATATGTCCCTATTTTGGGTTAACTGTTCCCACATTATGTTGTCCTTTTTGCAGATGTGTTGCACTAACAAACTGAGAGCTATCTGTAAAGCCCTGGTGATCAATGTGGCATTTCGCACAGACCCATGGGTCTATATTAGATGAACGAAAGTTCATTTTAGTGAACGCTCACATGAGCGAATATCCAGGTACTCGAAAATGCAATTGTGGGGGACTGTGCCCCCCACACCCCCCCTAAATATATATTCCAACTCCGACATCGCACTACAGTGAGGAAAGGGCAAATATTCCCATCTTCACTGTACCGCAATCTCACAATTGCGATTTCGAGTTCTGCAATATTCGCTTATCTGCGCATTCGCTAAGATGAACTTTTGTTCATCTAATATAGACCCAAATCCACAGACCATAGGTGCTCTGCTTGAAACAGAATTGATCTTCACATTCACTTACACAGTTTCCTGGTCAGCAACACTGTTGCCAGCCACGAAACCTAACTTAGACGTGCAGCATGACAGTAATATGCATTGCAAACACTGTGCAGGCTTTGGGTGGAGCCTATACTGAGTGTATTGAATCCCAGGGTATATTTAAAATACTGAACTTATCTTAACACTTAAATCAGTTCTGTGTTTGTTCTTTATCTGAAGTTAAAGCTATTAATTTAAGGCATTTGTACAGTCTGCAGTGCTTTTCAAGTGGTTTCTGTGGTATGCCTAGGTGTTCTAAATAGGTTCTCATTTTATTGCATTTTTACTATCTCTCGTCTTAATTTTCTCCCTGCCATCTCACCCCTTTCCTGTTGTTATTTTAAACATGGAGGCTTTTAAACTGCTGACCCCTGCTGTATATCTGGCCTTGGAAGCTCTTCTCATTCTCATCTTCTGTACAGTTGGCCCTAGAAGGTCCTTCCAGTTTTATATTCTCTGATCATCTTATTTGTTACTGAGAGAAGAAAATAGGAAGGCCCTCCCCTTAGAATGTTAGTGTACCTTGAAATTGCCTTAAAGTGTGCACTTTCCTCATTGCAGGCTTGTCTGCAGGAGTGGCCTTAGGTCAACTGGTTCCCTAGGCAAAAGGGCTCCATGGTGCCCCACTCACACCACCTGGTGCCCCCATCCTGGTCTACCTACACCAAATATATACTGGAAAAGTGCCCCTGCTAGAGCAGCGCCCTAGGCGGCTGCCTAGTTGGCCTATGCCTAAGGCCGGCTATGCTTGTCTGCCTTTGAATTGCCTTGTAATTACTTCTAGCTATTTGTTAGATTTGTTTCTGGTACCTTTTCACTTGTGACTAACTAAAGTTTGTTTTTACATTAAAAACACTGGGACTGCATTTCTAGTGGAAGTAAAAAGGTAGCCTGATCTCTCTGAGTTGGAAAGTACACAGGGAGTCTTAAAATAATAATTACTTGTTGTAGTTAGTTATTTAATTTGCTTCGTATACATTTTTAATTTTTGGCTTATTAAAGTGTGTTTTTACATTAACAAGACTGGACATGCAATTCTAGTAGCAATAGAAAGATAGGCTGGTCTAAGTTGAAAAACACACAGAAAGGGCTTAAAGTGACAATTGCTTTCTGAAGCTATTCAGTACCTTTCACTTTCGGCTAATCAAAATGTGTTTTTACATTAAGAAGACTAGGACTACTATTCTGGTGGTAGTAATAAGGTAGCCTGGTCTGTCTGAGATGGGAAACACACAGGGAGGCTTAACATGAGATTGTTTCATCACCCAGGGGGCTTTTTAGGGACTTAATTGTTTGGTGTTAATCTGAGCTACTTTTGCTGTGCTTTTACATTAAGAAGTTTCATGGCCATTCATCTTGTGATAGAAAGTGTTTACCTGGACTCTGTGAGTTGGTAAACACTCCAGGGAGCTCAACGTGTAGCTGTTATTAGCCAGAGAGTATGGGAGTTACCTTCCATCTTATTTCTATCTGATATAAATTAAGAGAGTTTGTGTGGAGCTGTTTGCCTTGCATACAAGGTTAGTAGTACTCTAAAATAGTAACAAACCTACAAACCTAGCATTTAGGACTTTAACCTGTAATACAGAAAGGTCTTTCTATGGAGCTTTACACAGGGCAGCTAGTTAGTGCATTAAACAGCAGCAATACCAGATTATAGCACTATCTAACAACTAGCCTTAACTCTATACAGCACTATGGTGACCTATGTAAAAACAAACCACTAAAAAATAATAGCCCAGTCCTAATAAGGATCCTGACAACATGGATATGCAATTTCCTAATGTCTCTGTGGTCAGCTTGGTAGGCATGGGCATCTTGAGATGATGCAGCAATTGTCTCATATACTCAGATAACTTTTAATCCTTAAAGAAACTACCACAGTATGTGAGAGATGTAGATACATAACTTCGTTGAAGGCAAAAATCTTTCTTACAAACAATGTTGTCAAGAAAACACATGCTACATCCTTCACATATACTGCTCACCACACATTAGACCTTCTTATGCTGAGGCACTTAAACCTTTCCAAACCTCAAAAGACTACCAAGATGATTGCACACTGATCAACAGCTTAACTTAGTTAAGACTTTCTGACCAAAGGCTGGCTGCATTCTTGCTCAAATTCAGGATAAACTATATCCATAAATGTGGACAAATACCTATGCATACCTACATCTACTTATTCTCCCTTCTTCACTCACTTCCTTACTTCTATCAATTACTCTCCCTTGACTTTCTCTCTAAATATCACATAAGCCTGCTTTTCTGTCACTTAGTTTGCATTTCCTGTTTGTATACTAACGTACCTTTAATTTCTTTATAAACTGGATAAAATTTCTCTATTAAACCATTGTCTGTAACTTGTATCTATTCTTAACCAGTGTTGTCATATAATATCTGATTTGGTATATTTATTTAAACTGTATTTTTTTGTATTATTTTTAAAGACTGTAAAATTATTATTCTTAATTCATTACATCCCAGTGACGCCTCCTGGTGCATTTGCAGTTAACTCCTACTGACGCCTCCAGGTGTCAAATTTTGCTTGTTCATATTTGCATCTATAATTCGAAAACCATGCTATGTACAAGGTTTTAAAAGATTTCATCTTAAAGCTTACACAATGGCAAATTCAACTACATTAATATTTGACCTCTGTCTAGTGTAGGTAAATCAATATCAAGTGTTGTTTTTATGATATTAATTTACATAAATATAATTTTCAATGTTTTCTAAATAGCTCAACAACCAAGTAACAAAGACAGAACTCCTTAGCCTCATATGAAAGCTCTCAGCTAAACGAATACAATGCTCCTAACAGCATGTAGGTAACTTGAGTGGTTGCTAAGATATTATAAGTTGTTTACAAAATATTACAAATGTAATAATTACTGTGTTTACTGTGACTTATAAAATTTGGTTTAAGATTTAGAACCTAAAGAATACTACCACTGTAAAAATAGTTTGTGCTGAAGAGTTTGCCATTTATACTTCTTTCATAACCCCTATGGCTCCAGAGATATGAACATTTGTTTGAAATGTGAGGACATAATTTGGCTCTATCAAAAGGCTTAAGCTCCACCCATTGGAAGTTAGAGTGCAAACTTCCTGAGTTCCATTGGAGTGAATGTTTTCTAATACTTTGGAGCTTTTCTATCCAGGCCTCCACTGAAAATGGTCTCCTACCACGTCAGATTTTCCTGATAAATCAAATGTCAATAAATAAATAAAACTTCTGCTCTCCAAGTGTAAAAATAGAAACTGGTAAACAACAACCAATGGTATTGTTAGCTTGGGTAAAATTCAGTACCTCACTAGTAAGTACACTGCCTGGATGCCAGCAAAGATGAAACTAAGAGACACTGAAAGAAGATCAACTAGAGAAGGAAAGGAGTAAACAATGACTGGGAAGAATCCAGCAGCTGTTCAGCAATCCACCAGCTGTTCAGCAAAAAGCAGTTCAAGATCCAACTTTGGTGCAAGACATGGCTTCCAGCAATGTAGAGGGAAACAATAAGTCAATTGTACTCAGAGCTGATTAAAATAAATCAAACACTGAAGCAGTATATTAACTCAGATAATGGAAGACTGGAAAAAATGCAAGAAACTTTAAACCCATATTCAGATGAGATGATAAAGCTGCAAAACTCAGAGACTGAAATGAAGAAAAGGCTGGATGAGCATGAGGATATTCAAGAAGAGATGTTTTAAAAATGGCAGAATTAGAGGACAGAGCATGTAGGAAAACCCTGTAATTTTCTGCTGCACCCCAATAAACTAGAAGGAACACAGTGTATTAATTTTATGACGGTACAAATAAACAACTTGACTGGTATTTCACAGCAGGAACTATTAAATGAAAGGGTATACCATGTGTATGCTTCAAATCTAGAAATAAGAAAGCAGTCAAGATGTTTATTAGTAAAGATGCAAACCTACCAGCAAAAATAGATGATCCTGACAAATCTGTGGCAAAAAGGCAAAGTATTAAAAGTTGGAGAGAGTATAGTGTTTGTGGAAAATTGTTATTCACTATACACTGGGCAGAGGAGAAACACATTTATTCCAGTAAACAGGGAATGTCAAGAGGCAGGTGTGAGATTCAAGCTGCTGTATCCAACTGTCTTCAGAATATTTTTTGCTGGAGAATGAAAGCCATTTTATGATGCATAACAGGTGAAGGAGGGTGAAGGAGGACATGCAAAGGTTTGTCCAGCAAAAAAGTGAGCAATCAAGCAAAAGGGGACTCTGTTTCTCATTCTTCTGATACTAAAGCACATCAAGAGACTTTGCCAGTGAATCAATTTCCACTGGTCCAGAGTGAAATGCCTGAGAAACAGAGAAAAGCACAGGAGTTGACCAGAAGAATCAAAAGTACCTTGGAAGTGAACCAGAATATAGAGCTGGGAGACTGAGGTGAACAAGGAGAAAACCAGCAACACAGAAATTAGTGAATAAATGTGAGACTTCAAAGCATCACTAACATTTGTGAAATATGGCTGTATAAGAAGAAGTGGACAGATTGGACTTTTGTTGACGTTGTTAAACTTGTAGGGAACTGAAAAGCATTTGCCTCACTTCATGTCATTAACATTTGGAAGGACACTGACAGGAGGGGAAGAAGAAGGAAAAAGGTCACTGTAAGTAAAACAATTTATGTTCTTAACAGTACTTCTATGAAACTTTTCAAAATAAAAATTTAATATTTTGTAGTAAAGTATTTTTCATTATTCTTGTATGTGATAAAGTTAACAGATACCTTCTTTCTCTTCATCCTCTTTTCTTTCTTCTCTTTTGGTATTAAGAAATGTAGGCAAAAAGAGAATAAAAGCTAGACAAAAGCATGTTTAAGTTAATAGGTTGCAATCTTGGGTTGTTGTGATGAGGATGGGGTGTAAAAGTACATAGATCATAATATATGTACAGCTGATATGTTTTCTCTTACTTATTCATAGGTGACTGGATTATGACCCTTTGCTTAATCTAATAACAGATTTTAAGTGGAAGCAAGTAAATATAACAACAATGAATATAATGAAAAGTTTTCCTTTAGCAATAAATGTTTCACCTTGTCTTTCAGGCTACAACGAAGGACTACATTTTTTCTTTTTTTCTCTTATGTTTCCATAAGGACAAATTGATAATAGGGCAATAAAAGACAGAACATTGGTTTCTTCAAGGCTAAAAGTTAATTATTAATGAAAGCATACAAGTTGTTTTCACATCTGGTGGGTGGGTAAAGATAAAAAAAGAACAGGCACTAATTAGTACAAGTAGAAGCACAGGCAATAATATGCATCATAGCCTGGACAATCTCAATTTCAAATTACTTAGGACCTGTGTTAGTAGCTATCTATTTGGTGAAAATGTTCCTATCTGGAGGGTTAAATGTCATTATTTGAAGATGTACATAGTTGTGTGTGTTTGTATTAATAAACAGGTAATCAGTGTGTTCTGCAGTGTGATTATCTGTTTGAAGTTTTTTATTAAAATAAAAAGTATTATAAAATATGACAGAGGTTCCATTGTTGGTAAGAAAAAATGTGTATAAAGGATTAACCTACCAAACATTAATGGGTGCATGTATCACAAAAGCTGTAAATAGATATTTAAAAAAGCTGCCATATATAATAGGTGGGAATAATGACTTCTTATCATAATGAAGACACGTTTCATGTTATCTTGGAATGTGAATGGTCTCACAGTTATTGACACTTAATTATATTAAGAAATGCAGACTTCAAATAGTAATGCCATAAGAGACACATTTGGAAAAAACTGAGCATGTGAATTTGTTAAAGAAAGGATTTCATAATGGATATTCTGCAGAATGCCAGGGACAAAAGAAAAGAGGAAAACTTGCATTCATTGCTAGAGGAGCTCCAGTACTGACAGAAGAGGGAAAAATATAATAATGGTAGACTTGTGGTAATAAGAAGTTACTGGCAAGGGATGAGGATTATGCTGGCATATATTTATACTCCACCTAAAACTGCTATTATGGGGCTTAAAACATTTGGGAGAAATAATCAGCTTTCATCAAGGAATATTACTTATAGGATGTGACTGGAATTTGATTTGCAACAGTGAGGATGTATCAGGGTTGGGGCTAGAAATTAAAATAGAGCAAAGAAGGGTAGATGTTTGAGAAAATTTATTAAAATATTTGGTATGAAAGACATGAATTCTGTAGTAGGAATTCAGATAGAATTTACATATTATTCCCCAATGAAGAATAACTGGGCTAGACTGGGCAGACATTATGTAGGAACATGTGCATGTAACAGAGAACTTTGACACTCATCCAATAACTATTTCAGATCATGCACCAACAATTACTAAAATACAAATGCAGGGTAATGAAGGAAAGATGAGACACTAACACTTCCCTACCTACCTATTAAAAACAGAGGAATTTAAGAAATGGGTAGTGAAAATTATCAGGGAGTTATTAGGGAAGACAGAAAATACTCCAGAAGGTATTGCTTGTCAGTGGGAAATGAAATTGGAGTTTAAAAATAGGGTAGACATAAAAGAAAAAGACGTGTTTAAGAAGTTAACAGGAATTATTTAAGAGGGGTTGACAAACATTAAAGTATTCAAAATAAGTGGAATTTCACAGAACAAGAACAGACCACATTGCAGACTGTTAAAGAAAATAAGAGAGTACCTGGATAATATGCATACGTTTAGAAAGATTGCTGTTAACCAGCTGTTTTTGAAAATCACTTCAGAGCACAAACAACTTTTGGTACAATGACTTATGGAACAGAAAGCAGAAAGAGTTGTCACCAAACTTTGGGACCCAATAATAAGAAAAATAACCAGAAATCCTGTAGATGTATTTGAGATATTTTGAAAATTTTATGAAAATCTGTATAAAGCACAGAAGTGGGGAAATCAAGACAAAGCACAAATGGCAATATTTTTTAAAGATTTAAATATGACAAGGTTAGAAGTAGATGAGGACCAACAACTAACAGTTAAGATAGGTGGAGATGAAATAATAATGGTGAGGTATAACCAATCTGCAGGAAAGTCTCCTGGAATAGATGGTACTCTGGTGGAAGTTTGGAAGCTAAGAGGGAAGAAAGTGATAAAGATCTGGAAGTTTTTTTAACATCCTGGAAAAAAGTTGTAGCTGTGAAGCCTAAAGATGGTAAAGGCCCATCTGATCCAGTTCCATATAGGCCCATTTCAATTTTAAGCCATGATTATAAACTGTTTATACCTATAATGGCTAAAAGAACGGCAACGGTGATGCTAGAGTTGATAGACATGGACCAATGTGTTTTTTTTTGTTTTGTTTTTTTTTTGTACAGGGAGGCAAACATTTGACAACATTAATAGAAAAAAATGATGATCCAGAGGGAAGCAGAATTTAAGAAAATATCACTTTTATTTGTGGGTTTTGATACAGAGAAAGCATTCAACAGGCTAAGCTGTGATTTTTATTGAGCAACTGAAGCATTTGCATTTCCTGATACAATAATAAGGTTTAATTAGAATAATATATGAGGGATTGGAAGCAAAAATCAAAGAGGGAGGGTTCTTGTCTGATAAGTTGTGTCTGAACAGGAGAAACAGGCAGTGGTATTCTCATTTTTCTTTGTTATTTGCTTTATATTTATAACCATTGGCAAAGAAAATAAGGGACTCAGAAATTCAAGGATATAATTGGTATGGTGTTCAAGAAAAGTTGTATTTATTCGCAAATGATATTATTTTGCACCTGATGGAACCAAAAATGGATATCTTAGTGTTGTGGAACATTCTGAGATGGTCCCATTTTTTCAGGGTATTAAAGTAAAGAAGATGAAACAAAGGCTATAGCTATAAACAATGTACCCACACATGAACTGGTACAGCAACTTCCATATCCATGGGGACATATTGAAGTATCTAGGGGTATGGATTAAAAAGAATACTGTTATGGCAGTTATGGATGTATGGGAAGAGACTAAACAAAAGAAGATGCAAAAAACTGAGATACTGGAAGCTCTTACCTATGGATATGGATATCAGGATACAAACAATAAATTTTTTTTAGCCTCTTAATTTTATACATGTCAGGATATATTTATCAACCAGAGGAGAAGTTGTGTATAGTAATTAATAAAGATTTGAAGTATTTTATTTGGGAGGGTAAGAGGGCAGAAGTCAAGTGGGATAAGGTGATCTTCCCAATAGAACAAGGAGGCTTAGGATTACTTGAGTTGAAGGGGATATTTTAAAACTACACAGTTAAGGCTCTTTTACATAACACAAACAGAAAGTTACAATTCAAAGTGGAAATGGATGATGATGAAGTAGGGAGGGTAATTTAAGAAATAAGGAGAGAATGGGATGTTGCATACAGATTCTTAAAGAGAATAACAAGTCATACTGAATATTGTATTCATAAAGTAGTAAAAAGTATACGAAGAACTAAGCCCAACATGGGAATGAAGAAAAGAGATTCTGCCAATTGGGATGGCTGCTATTGTGGGTACAGAAAATATGCAAGAGGGGGCTGGAATTTACTGAAGGAAGTTGGCAAAGGAACCAAGGTATTAGGAACAATAGTTAGAGAGCTAAAGGTAATAGAATGGGAAGAGGCCAAGAAGACATTTCAGGCTGATGATTGCCTTCCCTATCAGGGGTTGATACCAGAGTACAGAATTAGGTTAAGAAAAAAAAAACATGTTGAACTCCATTTGCCTGCTTAGTCTTCGATTGATGATTACTATATAATAGGTGTTTCACAATAAAGCACTAAATACTTACTAAATTGTGTTTGAGGACAGCAATAATGTTATAACTAATTATAGAAAAGTTTGAAGTATGTTTCCTATTAAAATAGAAATTTACAAATCTGAAAGATTCTCAGTTTAAGGACAGAATTGTGTTTGGTGTACTGGTAACAGACTGAGACAAGACTGCTTTGAAAATAAGATTTGGGTTTAAATAAGGCTAGTACTGTGTCAAGCAGTTGAGAAAGTCAAGTGATAACTGAGGGATGATTAATAAAAGCTGCAATGTGGACCCACTAAACGTGAGGTGTGAAAAAGGAATCCAACACAGAGAAAACAACACTGACAGAAATAAATAGTACCTAGTCAGACAGTCGAAAATGATTAGAAGTATGTTCGATGCAAAAAATAGCGTACCCATAAAATTGTTTGGCCTATGAGATTTGTGACAGTTAAGAGTAACCATTCTGCAGGTTGCTGTAAGAAGCAAGTTGAACAAAATTGAGTGTATATGACAACTGAATGTAATAGTATTGCAGAGTATATATGAAATGTTTGCTTAACCACTCACCAGATGTGAAGTAGTGGTGACTGGAAACACAGAACATGCTATTTTACTCTTCTATTTTGAGGTTTTCTTCTGCTGTATTAGAGAATACCATATGAATAAGATATTGTTACTTATTTTGCCTACTTTTTTGTAATAAAGAGAACAGCATATGGAAAAGGACAATAACTGTCTGCAATCTCATTTGTTATGCTCTATCAGCATGAAGCAATACCTTAGTCATGTTGCTTTAGAAAGATTTTTCAAACATGGCATATCATTTTGTGTGAACAAAGACTTGGAGACTTGTTTCGCAAAGGATTTGTCCTTGAACAGAGTAATATTTTCTTCCAAAAAGAAAGCAGCATGCAATGACTATGAATTATTTAAAATTTTGACAAAATGCACTGAATGCTGAGTGTGTGTGTGTGTGCATTTGTCTTTGTGTGAATGTGTAGGGGTGGACAAAGAGAGACAGATGAGAGAGACTGAAATAAAGAGAGAGAGAGAGAGAGGGGAGTGCTACAAAAATAAAACTTGACAGTGAGTTCTAAACTAGTTTAAACTAATGTCTGTATTATATAGACATACTTTGTATCTGTAAGAATTTTCCATTTAGCTTATGAAGCTCTCCAGACAGGGCATTAACACATTTGATGAAAGTGTTATTTAAAGTATATTGGTCACTTTGGGAAACAAATGTTAGTAACAAACCTTTGGAGTTGGGCATAGCCTCCTTACCAAATATAATATAATATCTAATGATACAAATTTTTATACAAAATGTGTGCTGTTTTTGGTTGATAAGAATGGGCCCTGATTTTTTCTTGGCACTAAAACTTCTTTCCATAACATAATTAAGACTGAACTATAAAGCCTCACTATGTAAATTAATATATAGGTTATTATATTTCCAGGTTAGATGTATCAGTGAGAGTTTCTCGTGTCCTAGACGGACAAATTATCAACTAGGTTTTGCAGATGTAACACCTTACATTGCAAATTAACATGTGGTAATGTAGTAGTGAAGCCACAATTTAAGTAATAATAATTTTTTGTTAACCGAAATGCTTTTCACTTATATGTAAATTACTGCCCAATAAGTTCCTACCATTACACCGTTTATTGGGTGTGGATTTAGACAAATTAAACAGCAAACTATAATCTGTATTTTTTGCAAAATCACTTGCAAATTTATCAGGTGGAGTATAACTGGAAATGAAACTAATAGAAAACAAAGATGTTTTTGAATGTGACCAATAGTTTTGAGAATGATAGTTCTTTGCAAGGGTGTTGGTCTAGACAGTCTCTTTGCTTTTGGACAGTTGAACCTGAAATGAGATCTTCCTTGCTGAGAGAGTTCACAGATAAGATTATGTTTATGGTTTCAGTACCAGTGTACTTCAGTCACTTCTTTAATAAACCACCTTGATTATTATATGTGATAGCATTGTGGCTCTATTTGTCTCATCTACTTACCTTACAGTACAAGTCCCTTCATTCATACAGACTGCAAAAAATGCAAACAGTCTTGTACAGCTGCACTGATAGAGAATGGAGAAAACTAAGAAAGACTCCATTATTCCTTTGAAAACATTTTTTAAAATCTAATACCAGTGTTTGAGTGCAATTTCTTGTTGTCTGTTATGCACTCCAGTCTAGAACAGAGTTACACTATGCCAGTGCAGATGTGAAAGGCAATCTGGCTACTAATACTCTAGTTAAAGGAAAATGCATGGCAATGATCCCTATAAGACCACTGCTCACACACATAGTTATTGTGGTGCTGAAACATATGCAAGTTGAATTAGGGTTAACTGCTTCTGCAAGACTGAGTATGGAAAAGAGTCCTATGCATTGAAAGCTAATTTACTTCTGAATATTTTAACCTGCCGAAAGAATACAGTGACATAGTTCAGGGAAGTGGTTGTTTAGTTGGGAAGCACTGTTTCAGGAAGGATATATCAATATTGCCAATTATTCATCCATGTATGAAACTCTCATTTGTTCTTCAGAAAGTACTCTGTGAGCTGGGAAGAACTAAAAAAATAATGTACCAACAGAATGGGTTAATCCTGTAGTTATAATAAACAAATGAGGCAAGCAAAATGGAAAATTGAGATTTTTTTTAATTCTCAGTATATTGATAAAGTAATCAAAACAGAACACTTCAAATTCCCTATGTTTAGGAAACAGTGTCACAATTTTTTAATGTCAAGTACTTTAGAAAATTAAATATGCCCTTAGGATTTGGGCAGCTGAAGTTTGATGATGCCAGCTGAAGACTGTGTACTTCAAAGGCAGCGTATGCCAGGTATGATTTTGTGACACTTCCATCTGAAATTGCCTCTGCTCTGGAAGTGTTCCAGAAGACCATTTAGTTTGGGGAACTCCTACAGGGCAGCACAATGCTGGATTCAGAAGTAGAAGCTGCAAAGAAAACAAATCTAAAGCTGAAACAAAATGTTATCCCCTATGTGTGCCAACCATTAAAATGCTGCCCTGGCAGCCAGCTCATTTACTTTTATGGCAGGAGCTCCAGTGCCCATTAGTTTGCTCTGGAATGGGAATGACTAAAGCCCAATCACTCTGCCATGAGGTGAGAGTTAGCCTGGATATCTCTGCTATACAAGCAGCCATGACGGGAGTTTTTGTAGTGTGCTTTAACTCCTCTACTAGTGATAAAATAAGCAACTATGTCACTGTGGGCACAATTTATGCCATTCTGTGATGGCATACTATCTCATGTGCTTTACACAAGGTCTATCATCATGTAGATGAAATACTCATCGATGGATAAGTCCAACCTCATCTTGTGACTGTTTCACTTTTTTAACATTTGTAAAGACACAGATGCCTTGAGATTTACAGTGCTGATTATATATATATGGTAAAGTTCATCATCAAATTGTTGGGAAAAATATTCCCTAGTGAAAAGGTTGATATAATCATAGGCATGAAACAGGTTTGCAGCAAATGAAGATGCTTATTAAATAATATGCAGTGATCTGTTAGGACCAAACAAGACTAGTGACAAATTCAGGTGAAGCACATCAAACAGGTCTGATGTGCTGTCCTACTTCAGAATGATGTACCTGATAGATACAGATGCACAATAGTCCTAAATATAAAGAAACTGCTAAGCATCACATTTGCATGAAAGTTTTAATTGTTTTTAGGACACACAGCATGGAAACTGATCATAATATACTGTTAGCATTGTTTGTGAAGGCTTTTAATAATTAATTGCTGCAAATTAAAAGAATGAAGATTAACTTGGAATGCTTTGCTCTAAAGGTTGCATATAATGATGCAAAGCAGACATGCACTGCAGATACACCACAAATAGCTACTGATAAGAAATGCTTCATTAAACTATGAAATAAAGTAAAAGTTTCAAACACACTTTTACTTCATTACAACAGCACTACCCGCTGTACACACCACAATGCAGTTAATTCAGTAGGAAATAGAAAACAATATTGTGATGAAATATGTGAAAGATGCCATTTCAAATGACTAATGTGACATTAAGGGGAACATCTCTACTGAGCAGGAGTCTATGTGGACCCAGAAGTGGCACTGATGGCATGTTAGATGAGACCAACAAGACTGAAACACCAAAGTGACACAGAAGAGAAGTTCTAAAAAAATCAATGACAGGCACATGGGAATTGAAAAACTACAAGATAAGAGCTTGTAAGGTAAAGTAAAGTATTAGCCAAGAACAAAAAAAGACATTGCAGATGAAGTGTCAGCTAGCAGAAGCTGACTTTGATACTAGTGCCTTAATGCAACTGACATATTCATGCCACTTCTGTTACCCTAAGACTTTATCAGAAGTTGGGATGACCTTTTTACTTAGAATAACCAAGTGTATCTCAAAGTGATTAATACTTATTTCCTGTATTCAGAAGTGTAGACAATGAGGTTAGTGACAACAGAAGAACCAATATTTTTACTGTCAGTCTTTCAAAAATTACCATTACTTTTACCCATTTATCCAGTGGTATCACAATTATAATGCTGAATCTTGCCAAAACATTAAAATTTTTTAACTTCTGCTGCATAAAATTATTAACAATAAGAATAAGGTAGTATCACTTCATTTTTTTCTAGGTATCAATAAATAAATAAAGATTTTTTATAAATCGCCAATTAACATCAACTCTTTAATTAATATGCAAACGGGACTTGAAAAATTCCATTTTTATAGTAATAAACTTGAGGTGATTTAGTTTATAAAATGGTTCATGTTGTAAGTATCAATATTCATTATGTTAAAGGGACAAAAACATTTTTTTTAAAACTCCACATCTATGTTCAATTTTGTTTATTTAAATAATTAATGATGCAATATTTTATGCAATTTGGACTTCCTGATACTTGTCAGATAAGTTGTGACAGATGATACTTTTCAGATAATTTATAGCAAGAGAGTGTGTCAGATAATTTCTAGAAGGATGTTGTCTGTTAATTTATTGTGGGAGAGTGTTTCATAGAATATTTATTGCTGGAGTATGCTGTTTGATAACTTGTTGAAGGAGAGTATTGTTGGAAAATTTACTGCATGAGAATGGTGTCATTTCTTGGGCAGAAATTTGGATACTGCACATAAATATCAGTTTTTTGTTAAATGTATGTATAGCAAAATTTCTCATTCTCTTATTTGTCACAACCAGCTGCTAGAATGATCTCACAGACCACCACCACCACCACTATATGTGGAGCTTCAAGGCAAAGGGGGAAACAGAAGTAGGTTGCCACATCTTTCGTCCATATCAAGTACATGTGCTCACACCTATGGACAATTTAGAGTCTGCAAAACACCAAACACATTTTTTATAATATGGGAGGAAACGAACACGTAAAGAAAATCCATGTGAACACAGGGAGGACATGCAGACTCCTCACAGAAGACACCCCAGCTGCGTATAGACCTGGAGAATCTCTTGCTGTAATGTAGTCCATGATTAATCATGTTATATATTATTCATGTTAAACTTGTGACCTTTGGGTTTTCCTTTGCATTTTATTTTATTTATTAATTTATTTATTGGCATTTGTTTACCAGGAAAGTCAACTGAGCAGTGCCCTTTTCCAGTGGTCGCCCTGGAAGAAAAGCACCATTATACCGACATCATGGGCATCATTTGCATTGTTTCACCATTTTGCAGTCAGTTTAATTCATGAGCAACAGTTCCAGGGTCTACTTCTAAAGACCAGCTCCCAGATAACTGGCTTTCAAAATGCTGAGATGAAAATCAGAAAAGTTCAGAAACCCAAATGTCAATTTTTACTAGGGTAAGTAAATATGTGGCCCACTGTAAATGAAACTCACACATAGTTAAGTCAAACCTACCTAGGTGGGGGGGGCTACACTCCCCACACACACCCCTAACTAAATATACCAAATTTGGGTTCACACTACAGTGGAGAACAGGGCATGTTGGCCAGCGGTTTATTTGCCCTAGTAAAATGTCGCAGTTCGGGTTCCTGAACTTTTGTAATTTTCGTCTCAGGATTTTTGAAAGTCAGTCATCTGGGAGTCAGGCTTTAAAAGTAGACTCCAGTTCTATTACTCAGCCATCCTTGACATCATTTCCAGTTGTTTTAATTAAAGGAGAACCACACCCTCAGGCTCAAAAAACATGTTTATTTCATCATGATTTGGTGTTTCCTACATTTTAATACCACTTTGAGACTATTTACAGGTTTTTAAATATCTTTATATGTAATTTCTGAGTCTGACCATATGGGGTCTGGCATCTTGAAGTAATTCTGATCATTTACTCTTCCTCTAGGTATCTTACAATGCAGTGCTTGTCTGTAAAAAAAATTACATTACACAGGCCTCTTTCTTCCTAAACCTCCTATCACTGCATTCATTTTACATGCATATACTGCTGTCTTTCAGACAGTTTGTTTTAAGTAAAATTTCATGCCTTTTAATGACTACTTAAAACACAAACAGTGCAAATACCACAGAACAGACTTTCAAAGTGCTTTTTACTGCTGCTTCTTTTTAGAATGGTTAAACTGCAGTCTTTTGTGAAGCCTGAATTGTACTACATCTCCCATCTCCCTTCACAGCTATCTTCCCAAGCTGTCAAAGTGCTAAGGTAATTTGAGCTGTTACTTGCTGTAATTGACAGATCACAGTAGGAGAATTGACTCATGTACTGTTTCCTTGTTATAGCCTGTACTTTCTGTATGGGTAGGGGATGGACCAGGGAGCTGTGACATCACAGCATGGGTAGATTTTTAGGAAGGTTGTGGTGATGTGAGTTTGGGGAGGGAATTGGCCAGAAAACTACCTGTATTTATTGGCCTTGATGACATCAGTGAATTGGAGACTGCAGTAAGCTTTTCCAGGGCAGGAAAAAACATTTTTGAAAGTGAAACTACCACAATACTGTAAGGTGCTATTCTAGTGGAGAGAAACAGTTGATATAAAATATTATAAATGCTGTACTGTTGTTTATTCTTAGCAGGGACAGAGAATAGGGAGAAAAAGTATAGAGAAATTGAGCATTTCATAATAGTTGTCCTTTAATAATAATAGTCACGTGGGTTGCATATGAACAATATTTTAAGATAAAGAGTTAGAGCCGGCCAAAAAGAAAGGAAGGAGGGAAGGAGGCACAAGGAAGATAAAGGAAATGAGATGAGATAATAGAGGAGGGCATAACTGTGATAATAGTACATTAAGCTTTGTGCAGAAGAGAATTCTGGCACAAGTTCATATAGCTATATTAGTACTGGTTTAACCATGGGTAGTGCAGGTGCAGAACTTTGTATCCATCAGGTGCTGCTTCAGTTGGCATTTAAAATCTTTCAGGATCAGTCTGTCCTTAAGTGGGAGTGGGATGGTATTCCTGCTATTAGGAATGCAGTGTGAATACAGGGAGTATCCTGCATTGTTGTTAAGTATAGTTATTTAGAGAAATGATTTGTCAGTGGAACTTTGAGGTCTCTTAGTAGTAGTGTAAGGTTGAATGATGGAATGAAAAAAATCGGAATTTGTCAGGGTTTTACAGTAGTTGAAGGTTGTAATTAATTGTGACTTCAACAGAGTATAATTTATATCGAACCAGTTCAGTTGTTTTAGAGAGAGGCAGTGATGTGATCTATATTGTTATTTGGTAGTGAATTTGGCTACTTCATTGTAGCATTTTTTTAGTTTGGCTGATATAAAGGAGTAGAAATTGGTTAATATAGGAGAGGCATATAATAGGGCAGGGAGTAGAAAAGAAGGGGCTATGTTTTGTCTAGCAGAGTTGGTAAGGTAGTACTTTACTCTGTAGAGGTGGCCTGGCGTTTGGTGTTTCTGGTTTACGGCTTACTGAATGTGGCGATCAAATTTCAGGTGGACTGTAATGACACTGAGTACTTTGGTGTGGGATACCAGTTCTATATTGATCTTGTTAGATGACAGTATTAAAGGTAGGATTTTTTTGGGTAGAGTAGAGAGAGAGCTGGGGGTGAACAGCAGTATTTAATTTTTTTGGGAAGTCAGGAGTTGTGAGACATCAATCCAAGCTTTTGATGTTCATTTTGTTGAAATAGTAGTGCAAATAATTGATACCTGTTATATGATATTTATTTGGAACAAAATTTTTCCTTTCTCAAAAAGTGGAATGTCATAAATATCTCTACTAGCTGTTTTTGCCATATTCTAAACATTAAACCAAAAGAGGTGACTGAGGAGAATTTCATCGTTGTACAGCTCCTTTCCTAACTTTTGAAATTTTTGTGCTTAAAATTTGAGCAGACAAAAGCTATGTTTCTATCAAAAATCTGATACAATTTGATAAAAAAGATGAAGAGCTCTATTAATTTATCTAACAGATTTCACACCTTCTCACGATTTAACCTAATCTGTGCAAGAAATATAGCTTCTTGTGTCTGCTCATACGAATTTATCTATACTATACTGGAAACTGTTGACAAATGAAGGTGATACGTTTTCTCGCAGTTAATTATCTTCTTTGTGTGTGTACCATATGCTGTTCAGTAATAATAATGAATGTACAAACTTATGATAGTTCAGTCATTTCAGTTGTTGACTTGCTTTTGTCTACATTTTTAAAATGGTTTGAAATGCTATCTAAATTAATAAATAAATAAAATCTTGTTGCTTAAAAATAAACTTTCCACTTCTGTGCCACGGTGTATCAGTGCCTGTTTTAGAAGCCTTTTAAAGGACTGTAATTCTCTTTATACCATTACTAGGTCACACTTCCATAGTCCAATTGGTTATTGGAAACACTCATTCATATTGTAAGAAGACTACTGCTTAAAATCCAAGACTGATCTAGCGAGTTTTAAAAGGCTTTTCTGGTGCACTGTAGTACCACATGGGAGTGTGGTTATTTACCTGCCTATCTCTTTATTGGGATGGTGTATTATAATGTACCTTGTGAGCATCTTAGAAGTGAATAATTTGAGGTGGTGAGATAATTCAAAAGCAAAAAAAAAAAAAAAAAACAACAAAAAGTGAAAAAAAATTTCTTAATTAAAACACGCTCTTTATACCAGAACTGGAAAAAGATGATGATGTAAGACACCAAAGAAACACCTTGGACAAGAAAGATACTGTCATTGGTTCATAGGTTTATACTAAGTCTTTACAAGCTTAACTATGCAATTCAACCCAGTTTTGTCCCAGAGTTCCTTGGACACCTATATGGTGGGGTACGATAGTAAAGAGGAAACTAAGGGTATGTGGGGGGTATGTTAGTTAGGCATTAATATACTTATTGTTGATCTTTGTCCATCAGAGACATGGAGGTCAGGCCAGGGGTCAAGTTGCAATTTCCCATCCAGTGATCAAGATTTTTTTGAACAGATTCAGGGATGAACTATAATGAGTGTAGATGGGAGCTTATTCCATAGCATGGGGATCCTTTGAGACACATATCTGTCCCTCCTGCGGGTTCTGTTTATGATGCGGACAAAGTTCAGGTCTTCAGATCTAGTGTTTTTGGTGGTGTTTTTCTTATGTGTGTGCAAATGATCCATCAGAGCTGGATCCAAGGATGCCTTACATGCTAGGCATAGATGGCAATAACCTGTAGGAGTGTAAGTGCAGAGATAAGGCCTTAAGGTGATCTCTGTAGAATAGGGTATTCTTACTCTGGATTCTCCTGATGAGAAACCTCTGAGGGCATTCCAACTGACGCAAATGCCTGGCTAGGTACAAGCCAAGGTGGGTATTTTAATCAAAGATGGATTGGATAAGGGCTGAGTAGAGTGGTAATATTACATCCTTGTGCCTGGATGCCATATCTTTATTACTTGGGTGACAGAATGATTTTCTTACCAACTTGGCTGCATGTTGGTCGAATGCTAGATTACTGTCTACATATGTTCCCAGATCCCTAACTATTGGGTCAGCTCTTAGGAGTGTTTATCAATTAAGCAATTATCTTGGGTGGATGCTTTTCCGATGAGCACTATAATGCATTTCTTTGCACTCATTTTTATCCGTGGCTTTTGCACCAGTCATTTGTTTGTGTTAGACCCCCTTGTAGAATGTTTGTGTCGTGGGGGGGATGCATGATAGCTCACAATTTGCAGTCATCTGTGAACTTGGTGAGCTAGAGGGTTTTGACCTTAATGATGACTTCCAAGAAGTAGATGCCAAATAGGAGCAGGGCCAACACAGAGCCCTGGGGTACTCCACTGGTGACCAGTCTCTTGGTGGAGGTGATCTCAACAATCCTGACTTCTTGGGTTCTGTGTCCCAGCTGGCAATCCAATGGGTTATACAGGAATTTATGCCTAGTTCTGAGAGTTCTTCAACAATACGTGAGTGGGGTATTGCATCAAACACCTTGGCCTGGTCAAGGTAAGTGGTATGCACCATTTTCCCTTCATCCATCACCATGGTGATCGTCTCAAAGAAGTTTATCAGATTAAGTATGCAAGATCTTTCCCTAACAAAGCCATGGTGGTATGGGTCCTATATCCGTAGGATGCCAGTGTCTTGTTGATCATTTTTATGATTATTCATTCCATGCCTTTGCATACTACACCTGTCAAACTTATGGGTCTGTAATTCCCTGGGTCAGTTAATGGACCACCCTTCTGAAGAGAGATGACTGTTACACATAACCTGTTTTGAGGCTATAGGTGAAGAATGCCTCAATTTGGTCCTGCTAGACCATGTTTTGGGCTACTTAGGAGGCAACCAGGGATATTTTGGGGCCCATTGAAGCAGTGTTTTTGGCCTTAGTGAGCACCTACACAACCCACTCCCTGTTGATAGTTGGGAGGATATGCTAGATAGGACTTCACAGGGGGTAGTGGAGGGGAGTGGGGTTGAAGTTAGAGCTAAATTTGTCAGTGTCATTTACAACCAGTTCTGCACACTGTTTAGCATTACCTTTAAGATTCTTAACATAGCTGAAGAAGGACTTATGATTTTCCTTAGGCTGACAGACTATCCTGACCTTCTAATTAGCCTTGTTTGACTTCATTAGCCTGCTTAGTTACTTGCTTAGTTGAATCAAAGAGCTCTTGTCTCTATAAGAGTTGCTATTTTTGAGTTTGGCGATGACTTTTTTTCTTTTGTTATATAGCTTGTTAAGGTAAGGATTCCACTAGTGTGGTTTATTATGATATTAGATCTGGACTTAATTCTGGTAGTTACTGCAGCCTCAATGCAACCATTTACATGTTTGTAGCAGTTTCTGTAAATAATTCTGCATAGATAGCTGCATTCTCAGGGGGAGACATGAATTTTGGCAAATTGTCACAGGCTATAGTTTGCATAAGTTTGTTTGTTTGTGTCTTTCGGCTTTTCCCGGTTAGGGGTCGCCACAGCGGAACTCCGGTCCGCTAATGATTGGCAGTAGATTTTTACATGCTGGCTTGCCGGGCCTAACGCACAACCTTCAACGAAGGAACGCCCATTCACACATGTCACCACAGAGAGGATGCTCTAACTGAGAATCAAACGGGCAACGTCTAACTGTGAGGTGACAACGCTACCGCAGCACCACCACCACAGTTATAGTTTGCATTAGTATAGTTCCTAATTGTTATGAGTTTAGCTGGGTTTCCTGGGTTGATTTTTATTTTGAGGGAAACAGTTTGTGGACTGACTTCAATGAGGATATAACAAGGGGGAGTCTCCCATGTTGGTTAGTACTAAGTTCAATATGTTTGATCCTCTGGTTGGAGTGTGCACTATCTGGTCCAGAGTCTTTGTGTTGATAAAGTCCAGGAAACATTGTGCCTGTGTCTTACAAACACTGCACATTTCCTAGACGCTAGAGGTGTAGTTAAAGTCTCCCATGAATAGGGTATTTGGTTGGACAGTGAGCACCATCTTGTTTATAAGCAATACAAACACCCATTGATATCATATGTTAGCTTGCAGTGAAAATATACTGGGTAGTACATGTTTGACAATGCTTGGTAACAATTCTCTGTATAAACATACTCTGAACTGTGCAGGAGCTGATTTTTATTTTTATGTAATAGAAATATTGCCCATTAATCCTAGGGGTGGCCCTTGGGAAACACGCTTAGAATACAGGGAACTGTACTGGCAACTAATTCTTGAAGCTACTAAGTATCCTGGTTTGAATGAGATGTTTTCATTGAAGCCAGTCTTAAAGCTTAGGTCAGCTAAACTTTAAATTATGTGACTGTCCAGCAGATGGTGCTGTTTAACATTTTGTATGACCTGCACAACAGTGTTTACCTCTGAATGGTTTCATGCCTTCTTGAACTTCCTCTTCAAAGTTCTTTTCAACTTTCCCTTATGATACTTGTCCACTAACAGTCTTTTGCCAGTGTTTACCCTTAGATGGAGTTTACCACCCACTTTGGGCTACAGTTACAAACAACCTGACTCCGGGAAGATCTGATCCAAATGGGCTGGGTGCTGCCACCAGCCTCATACCATCTGTGGGCTAAGCCTCAATCACAAGCACTTGGGCCCCTGAGTGACACTGGAGAGCCAGACTTCCGTGCACCACATTTCCCTGCTCCCGTCGCATGGGTGGGGATTCAGTTCTGGGCTCTTCCCTCTTCACTCTCCGTTACTGTGGGAATCCTGGTTAGTTTCTTTTCCTCTGCTTATATATTAAAATATTCTTGCTTTGCAGTTTATTCTCATTTATATTATTGATTGATTGGTTGGCTGGTTAATTGATTGATTGCTTACTGGGCTGTTTAATTGCATTGCTCCTCATTTTCAGTGGGGTTTGGGCAAAAATTTTTCAATATAAAATCAATATAAAAACAAAATCATGCAATTAAAAAAAAGAATAGAAGAAATTGTAACAACGTTTTAGCTCCAGTATAAAACTAATGCAATTTCAACAATTTCACTTTACAGGAATGTTCTTCACTAGAGTTACTTCTAGTTTTATTGTTTTTGAGTGAATATTTAGAATGGCTGTTGATCTACATTTTTGGTTCAGCTGAAGTGCCACATATTTTCGCAATGGATGCTGTGAGCCTTGTCTTCAGACAGTGAGAGACATACTTTCTTGTGTACAAATATTGAAACGTGTCACTGAGATGACTAGGGAATATGCACTCATTCAGATACATTTTGGGAGTTGTTTCTCTGACCAACTGAAATGTGTTTTTGTAAATATGTTTTCTGCCTATGACTATACTTAATTTTGTAAATCTGAACTTATGCCTGGTGGCGTAGATGAAATAATATAAAAAAAGTGGTGGTATGGTATGTAGTGTGTGTGTGAATGACAGTTTCAAAGTGATTACATAATAGTTCTTTAATTTCTTTATCTGTTGAGCCAAGAATTTGTGAATGTATAGCAGTGATTCCTGAATTTAATATTTTAGATATAGTGAATCAGATGTTTTGGGTAAATTATTGTTAGGATATGTATTCACAAAGTATTTTTTTCAGACTTTCTATTGTCAGTTTACATTATATCAGTAGATGTCTTTGCCTAACTAAAAGCTGAGTTTAAGATAACTCTCCGTAGCTTTGTCTCTGTTAATCAGATGTGATTTTATTTTAGGAATCATCCAAGATTTGTGTGTGGATGTGTTTATACATGTGTGTGTTTGTGTGTGTCTGTTTGTATTCTTTAACGTGAATGCTTTCATGGAAGCTAAGCTTTTACAAATATCTCATAATGTAATGTAATAATAGTTTGTTAAATCATTTTGCCACACAATTAATATAATGGGCTTCAGTCTGTTTGATGGATTCATTGGTCTCATATGGTCTCATACCGCTTGCTCAGAGGTGACTTGTGCCTGACATATAAGGCCATGTCAAACCCAGATTTGATGAATATGCTTCACCTCAAAAAATCTAGATCCCTCAGAACCACAAGGGCGGGAGACTTAAACCTTGACACGGTTATAAATAGAACGTGCTGGAGGGACAGATTCATCACCCAGAGACTCCCTATGCTGTGGAACAAAATCCCGGTACATGTGAGGCAGAGCACCTCTCTGGCCTTGTTCAAGAGGAATCTTGACCAATGGATGGGAGATTGCAGATATACCCCAGGGATTACTTCAGTGTCACTGCTTGACAGAGGCACAGCAAAATGATAGGCATAGTTTTTATTCAAACTAAAGGGGTGGCAAAAGCCACATAACTATGGGCTAGGCTTATAAATGCCCTTGGGCAGATAGCCTAGTATGAACCTATGAACCTATGAACCTATTGGTCTTAGCTTGATTTATGTAGATTCCATACTGAAAAGTGAGTAAATAGTCAGTAATAAGTACCAATTTGAAATGTTGGGACCTGCTTCCACTAGTTTCATAATATGGAGACTGAATGGCTGGAAAAAGCAGACTTGCATATATACTAAGTACAATATGGTCACTTATCGAAATGTTCCCTTTTCTCTGAAGCATGGTGAACTCAAGTTGATATATATAAGTTTGAGGGTGGAAAGGAAAGGATTGAAGGACAAGAGCAGATCTGATATCAGCTCCTTTCCCACATTTTGAGATTTGTTTTTTCAATGCGTTGACACTTGGCATTGCAAGTACTGATATTTCATTAGGGATTCCGCTAACAAAATCAGCAAGGATGCATGAAGACATAATATGCTAAAGTATGGATACAAATGCCCAGTCTAATATATTATCTTTTGGTAGTGCTTTCTATTCTTGTTCAGAATAGTGTACTTTGTGTTAAATGCCATGCAGGAAGGAGTGTGATACTGTTTTGGAAACAGTGGCCCAATTTATGCTCATGTCTTTTCATATTACTTCTGAGCTGAAGTTTATTTTTTGTTTAAATTTATTTGTGGGATTGTTGGGAAAGGTATAAAGGCCCAAATGTTCAAAGGCTTTATGTGCCTTGTTGACATTGTTAATCAAACGTGGTACAGTTAATGTGGTATTTGATTAGAATGGCTACCCTTTGGGTACAATGTTTTACTTTTTGGTATGGAGCTGTAACCATGAGACTGGAATGTTCAGGTTGTAATGATTTTTTATTTATTTATTTTTTATTTTGCATTTATTTTGCATTTGTTGACCGGGCTAGTCTAACTGGAATAAAATCCATTTTCAGTAGAGGCCCGGGGAGAAAAGTTCCAACACAGATAATTTTATACAGTAAAAAATAATCACAAGTTCAAAGAAGTATAACAGTAGTAAAATAGCTCTAAGCAGTTACAGCCATACACAGACACAATATATAACTGTAATAATTATCTCAAATTCAAAGAATTATAACGGTAGTTAAAAAGGGTCTAAACAGATTACAGACATACAGATTAGGTACAGTTGTCATTACAAGCATACCTAGCTCATGATGAGGTGATATGCAATGCAATACATATAAAAACAAAATAGTTGTTTTCAATTGCAAGCAGGATAAAAACGTATATACAGTTGATAAATTATACAAATGTATCATATGATACAGTGAAATAAAGATATATAGGAAGCAGCAAGAGGATGTGAGTAGGTAGAATATACTCTTGTTAGGAGCAGAGAAGACAGTTAGTCAGGGTTAGTACAAGGACAAAGCCAGTGAGTACTGAGAAATTGTTTTATTTTTAGTTTAAAGAGTCTTATGGAGGTCAGAGATAGGAGTTCAGAAGAAAGCCTGTTCCAGTGTTTGCCTACAGAGTTAGAGAACAGTGAATCTCCAGCTGAGTTGTTGGATTTGTTGATAGTAATAAGTGGCTTATTAGAGGAGCGTAGGTTCTTAAGATTGTTGTAGGGGGTAATGAGGGTAGTCAGTATAGGTGGGGTAGTACAAGCTCTTATGGATAATAGTGAGTTGTTGAGATAGTATCTGGTTATGAAACTCAAGCCATCCTAGTTGTTTTAGGTTGTTGCAGTGATGTGTTCTAAAAGGAGATCCTGTGGCAAATCTAGCAATGCTGTGATAGGTAGTAGCAAGTTTGTTTAGGTTGTTTTTTGAGAGATTGGTGTTTATGGGTGAAGCATAGAGTAAGGTAGTGATTAAATGAGTTCTAGCTATAGCGATTTTGGTTGAAGGAGTAAGGAAGGGTTTGATTCTGTAAAGGGATCCCAGTTTATTATTTACTGTTTTTATAGTGATGTTAGTATGAGTGTCAAAGTTTAGATTATTATCTATGGTTATTCCAAGAAGTTTGGTGGTTGTGTCAGGAGATATGAGAGTCCCATTGTTGGATGTAAGAGTGAAGTGAAGAGGGGCAGACCTACGAGTAGGAGTAAAAAGTAGGAGTTTAGTTTTTTTAGGGTTAAGTAGAAGGCAACGGTTTAAAAACCTATGATCTATAAATGCATTTTACTGATTTTGTTGTAAAGGATATCTGCACTCGCATACACACGTGTGTGTGTGTGTGTGTGTGTGTGTGTGTGTGTGTGTGTGTGTGTGTGTGTGTGTGTGTGTGTGTGTGTGTGTGTGTATACTCATCTCTTATTACTATAGATATGTATGTGTATGTATGTATATATATATATATATATATATGTTAAGGTTTATGATTTTAATTTGTTTGAATGTTTCCAGTAGTGCTTACTGGGGTTTGGAAGTTTGTAGTTTGGAAGGATATTTTGCATGATAATTATTTTGTTGAATATTGTTGAATGAGGAGACGTACACAACACTTAAAGCACTCTCACAGAAGCAACATATACAGCATTTTGTGTTGAAAAATGTGATATTACTTTCACTGTCAGAAGTGCTAAAACACAAAGCAAATTTTATATGATTCAAATACAAATTTGATTATAAGTAAGTTTTTTATAGCATTTTCATCATGATAAAAACCCAGCTGAATTGCTTTCACAGGTTTGTCAATTGTGTTAGCAAAGAGTTGAACCTGTTTTTTAGTTTTTTACACTTTGAATTGAGACATTCTTGCTTTGTAGTTTATGATTATGAGAAAGCAATAAACATCATAATACAATGATCCCAATGAAGCAATATACACTATTTCTCTCACAAAAAATACACAGGTTTCAAAAATGTTGCAGACGTCCTAGTAATCAAATGAAACTAATAATAGAACGTAAGTATGAGCCAAAGCATCATTGGGGCAGCAAACTACTTTGTTTTGTTCTTGGTGAAAAAACAATTATATAGCACTGTCTGGATCACTAGTAAACTGATTTATGAGCTGAGCTGTAACACTATAGTTCAGTAGTTCATTATCGTAAGGAAGCAACAGTCAGCATTTCGTTTTTGATAAATGATAGTCTGCATTCTCTTCACAATCACTATTAACTATACTAACAGAATCTGATAAAGATACAAGGCTTAAGCCATATTTAATCATTTAAAAACTAACTGCTCTTTTAAACACTGCTAGAAGGACTAGCAAACAACCAAAACTATATATTTCTATGTTTCAATGAAAATGATGATTGCAAAAATGTGATATGGCTGCATTTTCTCATGATGAAAAGTTAAATGTCTTTGCTTTCTAAAGCAGTGTCAAAAATACTAGTAGGCAAGTAAAATATCTTTTATCTGAGATGACCTGATTTATTTCTTTGCATTTTATGATTGTGGGAAAGTAACATACACATTTTAAAATGATAGCAGTGAAGCAGCATATAGCATTTTGCTGCTGTTTAAAAAATTCAGTACTTTTACAAGTGTTGTCAAAACTACTAGAAAAATGTTGAAACTAATCTGATATGCTCCAAAGAAAGACGTAGTCACATCCAAGCAACATACAACTTTTTTTTATAAAAAAGTTATATTGCATTCATAAGACTTGTCAGACAAGCTAACAAACAACTGAAACTGAAATGTACATAAATGAGCTGAAACATTCTTACTTTATCATCTATATTAATGAGGAAGCAGTAGACAGCAGTTTGCTATTGATTAAAATGTTATAGAAAATTATCAACTACTTTCAATCTATTTGCCTCAGTGTGTACTGCTACAGACTGTCCCAGTGCTACTAAAATGCTTTTATCTTCCATTGCTTTTTACTATCAAACATAAATCAGAGTAAAAACAAAAAGGAATTAAAGAACCAGTAAAGCTGCTGAAGTCATATAATGCATGATGTCTTCGTGGAAAACATGTCTTTGATGTTAAGGAAATATTCCGTCAGTCAATTTCCTTCACTGTGTAATAGCTCATTGTTGTCCCTTACATCTGCAACACCTCATTCGACATAGCCAAGAAGAAAACTGACATTCCTAGGAAATGACTGTTTTTTGATGAAGTGACTAGCAATTCCAGTGCCTGACACTGAGTCAAACAAATGTACTGGGATGTAAATGAACAGTAAATCAACCCAGGAAACACACAAACTATACTGGGCTATGATGAAACTAGAACTTAAATTACCTGACTTTGACCTAAATGATCTTTGTTTTCCTTAAAAACCACTGCCAGTGCAAAGATTTTCCGAAGGAAACAACAAACGGTCATGATGCTCGTTCTGAAAAACAAAATGAGAAGACTACCGAATAACATTATAAGTGAAACACAACTTATAAAAGATTTACTTACTGCAGGAACTGTCCTGAAAGATATACAAAGTCATTCAAAAATAAAACTGGAAGCATAATTACATTGTATTGCCTGCATTGCATTCTATAGCCTGACGTGTTAATCTTTTGCCAAAGGGCCATTATAGTGACATTAGAATCATGCATTACACAGGAAAACATAAAGCTGCAGTGTGTGTGTGCGTGTGTGTGTGTGTGTGTGTGTGTGTGTGTGTGTGTGTGTGTGTGTGTGTGTGTGTGAGTATATAAGTGTGATCAGAATGGTTTACTGTCATATAATTGTGGGTGGCTCGGTCGAACCACTTCACACAATACCCGTACCTCGAACACTGGCAATGTTAAACTCCAATATCATGGAAGTACAAATCTTATCCCTATCTCGACCCATGTTAGCACTCATCCCTAGACTGCATTCAATTTCTAATTCAGCAATGCCAGAGTTCAGCAATGTCAGTTTTCATGGATGTGAGTCGATGATAAGACCATTTGACTGAGTCAACCACAAGTGTATGATAGTAAACCGATCAGAATAGTTGAGTGGTATTTCATCAAGTCATGATTCATCATCTATGAAGAACAACAGCTAGGGCTGGGCATTAGCATAATGGTTAAGGTTGTTACCTCATAGGCACAAGGTACAAGCTTTTCTCTCACTTTGGTTGCTATCTGGTTACTGGTAACACATAACAAAAGGTAGGGTAGTAAGTATTTGCTATGACAAAAGAATGGCACATGATAGCAACAACAGTATGCTTTGAAGGTAAAATTTGGGATAAGATTAAAAAAAAAAGAAATGATGAGGGTTTTAATACCAAAAGCAACTTGGACAATTAGCTAACATTAGCAAAGTACACAGTTTATCATTAGTTTCAGTTAGTGAACTGTGTAGAATTCGTAAGGGATATTATTTATTTGTTTCCGTTAGTGATCATTAATAGAGGCAGACCAAACCATTATGTGCACATTATTGCAAATGAGGAAGAAAACGGTAAGTTGGAAGTGAGAATTTGCATAACATATATGAACTTGCACATACTTATGTATTCAGGAAATGTAGAAGTATACATGAGCTTTCTTCAGTTTACATGCAACACCATTTTAAAAGATTAACAAAAATAACCTCCAGCTAGTGCAAACAAAACTAATTAAATCAGAAGAACACATAGCAAAAGGAGATATTCAGTTACTGTTGATCTGCTTCACTGAAGAATAAAGGGTACTGACATTTCTAAATGCTGCATTTAAATACAAATTTTTAGTTAGCAAAAATATATTGTAAAGTTATTTGACAGCACATGAATAATGAAAAATTTCCAAGTCAAACTATATATATTCATCAGTAAGGCCAGTACGTTGATCCCAAAAATACTACATTCCCTTATTAGGAGAACAGTATAAAGGGCTTCCAGTTGTCATAGTGGCTTAAATAACAACTATCATAGAAAGATTCAGATAACTCATATTAAGACTTTGTCTTTTTTTGATTATTTTCATTTTATGTAAAACCTGTGAAACATTTTTACTAATATCATTTGCTACTAGAAAGGAGGACACAAGCTCTGTAAATATATTTCTTTCAAAAGCAGATGAGGGCAGTGCTAACACCTCTGTTCATTTGCATTCCTGTCAGTCATGTCTGTACCACTTTAAAAGAACAGAAGATTTAAAACAGTGGCACTCAGTTGATCCTTTATAATATTACCAAACAACAACAGGACATTCAGATTTTTAAATAAGCATTAACCGACCTCTCTGCGGAATTTAAACAACACACACTGCAAAACCAATTGTAGGTGCTTCAACCTAAACTCAGTATACACCACGTGGAAGGACATTTGTGACAAAGTGAACTGCAGCTGTACTTTCTAGCAGACCTGGTCCAACAACTTAAAAGAGAAACTGAATGACCAGGAAAGCATGGCTCATTGCTAGAATATTTGTTTGCTTTGTCTCTTCAAAGAACCAAACAAAGACATGTTTCTTTTTCTACCAACACAACTCAGCAATACTCCACCTTAATAATTTCTAGCCTAATACTATCGTAGAATGCATGCACACACACAGCCCAACAACATACAATTTCTTCTGGGTGAAACTATGTCCCATCATTGTAAGATTTTAATTGTACAGGGAAAATGTATTAATCCTAAAAGGGGTTTGATCTCTGTACCAGACAACTTACAAATATATTGAATATGATGTGACAATAATGTTTCCTTGTGGTGTAGCAAAAGAGAATATTTTGGGTTCACTCATGCAACCACTGGAGAAAATGGATTACTGGTTTGCATCCCTCTGCCCCACAAAATTAAAAGTGTTTTTTTTAAATATATTCTTCTTCAGAAAATATACTAAGTAATCTACAATTCAGTGTTCTTCCACTGAATAAGATGTCAAGAACTATAATGTATCAAGGAAAACTATATTATTGTTCAAAAATCCCTCTTCCAAACTGGTGCCAGTTTCTAAGAAGCAAACATGTCTATAGCTGACAAGATTATTGATATTCAATGCTGCTGACAACTTTATTTCATGAAACTTTCTCCACAAATATTGCCTGCACCCATATATTGGCTGTTACTTAAATAGAATAGCTCCTAGTATTTATGATTAGCCCTTATGATAAGTAGTTTTCTCTTATGATCTGTCAGTCTTCTACCAATTCTCCCTTTAGTCAACTACTTTTCCTAATAATTGCCTGTTGCTCTAGTTAAACCTGCCACTGTCTGCCTATTATTAGTGCACTTTAAGGGATGCATACTGAGATCCATTGGAAAAGGAAAAAGGTAAACCGGTTTGTATTATATGCAGAAAGCATTTATGTTTTACTGAGATTAAGATACCCTAGCAAGTGATCTCACTGTCCAAGTGTAACAAGAGATGGAGAAGCAGCTGTCGAGATTTATATTGATATGTGGGTTAACTCTTGCAGTAAATATATATATCATCGATTCAAAACTATTATTCGTAATAATGCTGTCATTTTTTTATTTAATTGGACTTCCAGACTGATCAGTGCAGTAAGAATATCATTACAATGGTGCATGTTTCACCTTTGAAGGGTTTAGTTAGTGTAGCTAAGCTACATCTCAATGGTTGCTCATGGGCAGCTATCAGAGATGCAGGGCATTCCCAATACACTAAGGTAATATAATTATCTCCATGTAAAGCTACTCTCACAGCAACTTAATAGAAGCTCAGATGCAAGGAGGAGATGAATAGATTACTGTATGGGGCCATATTCCTTTCTTACTGTTTCATTAATAGTCAAGGGTTTCTGTCAATGTTTGTGGTGAAGAAAAGCTTGATTGAAACCAGGGCTGTTTGTACTATGGATCAGAAGTTAGTTGTATTTGAAATAAGTGACCTGCACTAGCCAAAGCACCTCACCAGGTATGAAGCCACCAGCTGTGCCCTGTCTATCTCAGAATTTCTCCTCTGTTCCATCCAAACACTTCATATAGAAAAGCTGCAGAAAAACATCT